>NW_007577991.1:99477-160856 GCF_000690725.1 Stegastes partitus
GAGTGTGCTTGGTTGTCTGTCTCTAAGTGTAGCCCTGTGATAGACTGGTTACCTGTCCAGGGTGAAGGCAGGGGGGAAGTCAGCTGGGACAGGCTCCACTACCGCCCCCCACCCCCCTCTGCCCCTCCGCAACCCTACTGAGCATTAAGTGGTGTACAGATAATGGATGGATCGATGATTATAAACGGGATATTCTACAAAGCGATATGGCATTAAGTGGGCAGAACTGTATCATAAATTAACTTGGTTGTTTGTTGTTTAGACATTAGGCTGCTATTAGCTTAAATTTCTTTTTTATCTGTTTGTTATTATACATTATACATCTTGATTTTCCCCAAGGGGATCAATACAGTATCAAAAGAAACAGTAACAGAAAAGTGACCAATATCTGAATGACAAAATGCTGTCACTTTAACACAATAATGAAGTAAGCCACATTACATACTTCATTTCTGAAAAGATCTGGTGAGGTGACGTACCAGGACTGACTGTGATTGATTGGCATCATCTTAATAGATGAGGGAACTGAAGTTACACTGTAATTTTACTAGACTGGTACTGTTACTGGACATAGAGATAAAACTAATGTTTATTTTCTTCATCACGGTTTGTAAAATAACAAATAACTAAAATTCTCAAAATATCGTTACTTAAGTACTTAATTCAGGCTTTTATCTTGATACAGGTGTAGTGTAGTATTATAATAGTATAGTGTCATTGTCTGAGTGCTTTTTGTGTTTTTGTGTCATGTAGAAGAAACTGATGGCTTTTGATTCTCAACATCAGTCTGTCCTGTGCTTCAGGTTACAACACCTAAACCTCTCTCAGAACCAGCTGAGCAGTTTGCCGTCTGGACTTCTCCATCTGACTCACATCCAGAAGCTTTCTGCTGCCAAGAACCAGCTCACAGTCCTATTTGACATCCCTCCCAGTACGTTACAACTCAAATTATATCTAACTATTGTATGTATATATGTAGAAAGACAATATTATGATTATGATTATTATTTTAATACAATAACAGAATGTGAAGTCAGCTGCATGTAAAAGTCATTTTGAAAGAGTATGGAAACCTAAGCTTAATCGTCCATAAAGAGCCAAACAATATCTGCTGCTTTGTTGGCTGTTTCAGCTGCAGCAAAACTGGCCCTCATATCATCATATCATATCTTGAGGTGAAATGGCCTATTAAATGACCTTTGATCATGTAGGCCTGTGTGGCTGAAGCTGTGTGTAAGTGTGTTTCTAAAGGTTACTGAGGTTTTTTTGTTTGTTTCTTTGTTTGTTTCTTTGTTTTTTGCCCAATTTTCACTAACATAGCACACAATTTTTTTGAACTTTAAATTAAAAACAAAGACAATCGTAGTTACCAGAGGTGGAACTAACAGACTAGGTTTTGGGGGGTTGTGGTCACAGGAACAAGCAAACAATAAATAAATCCATCAACAATTATTAGCCCACACTTTTATTGTAAAATGCATTAATACCCATAACGAGTTGTTGTCAACTCAAGCAACATTACCTTGGCTTGTCAGTCATTTGCTTTTCACGCACTTTGTCTGCTCTGCTGCTGTCAGTGTGTCTGCTTCACAGTGACGCTCAGTAGAGGAGACACGCTTGTTGAAACAGGGAGCAGAGTAGGGCACATGGACTGTATAGACAATGGGCGTAGCCAACATGTTGTCACCCTCTAGTTTGTGGAAGCATTTTGAAACCTTGCTATGTTGTGTTTTTGGAGCCAGAAGTGACCATGTTTGCATGAGAGGGAGGAGTCTGAGAGGAAAGCCAGATCTTAACACAGTTCTGAGAGGAATGAGGGTGGATCTGTTAATGCCACATATGCCCGCCTGACTCCGTCAGTCTGTGATCTGTCTGATCTTGGTGCTTTCATTCTTTTTTAACAATGTGGAAAGTTGAAAAGGGTATGCTCAGCAGTTTTCTTCAGCCTCCTCTTGCCTTAATGATAAATACACTAAACATCATTTGGTAGGTTGTGATACATGGCAAAGCTTCATCCCACTTTAAAAGTTATAGCCTATTTTGTGATTTAGGTAATGAGCTTTTAAGGGTGGTTATCTTAAGACATTTTACACTTTAAAATAGTAAGACATGAAAACACAAAATAATAAATCAGAAAATGTATAACCATATACTTAAAAAAAATACTCGTATTATACAAGAACATTGAAATCACAATGACATTTACCTTGAATGTGCACCAAATTTTTACCAGTTTTAATGAAACTGCTGATGCTTTTGTACTTTTGTAATATTGAGTAATGCATGCTCTATTAATGATGAATGACTTTACATTGGATGAGCCGTAAGTTAGTGTTTGCTGTCAGTGTGATTGGGTTTTTCAGATATCCATTCCAAAGTCACATGTAGGAGAGGTGAGAGGTCCTGGTTCCATTTTATTTTTGGGACCTATAAAGCTGTTTATGCTGACTAGTAGTTTTTATACTTTAAAAGTTGTTTTTTGTGATCTCTATGTAGCATTATATCATCTAAAATCCTGAAGAGATGAAGTATGTTATTTCTTATGACAATTTGCTTCTGGTAATTAATTTGATTTGTGTATGCTGAAAAGACTGCTCATTCCCAGTGTTGTGTTACTGGACCCAATCCATGAATGACATGAAGTGATTGTCACGGAGGTGGTAATGAGGACGTGTAAGCCCTTTCTGTCCCAGTGTGCCTTTGTAAATAGAGATCTTGTGAAGTTGGAGACCTGGATTTTTTTTTGTATGAAAGTGGAAATAGAAATTTACAGAAGCTTTCCACACCACTATAGATTTGTAGAGATGACAGTATTTTTAAAAGCAGCCATGGTTCTTGAGTGAACTGTTGAAAGGCTTTATCCATGAGATGATGTTCTTACTTTGATGAAAATACCTTACTTAATGTTCGAGTGGAGCCTATCCCAGTTTAGTTAAGTGAAAGGCAGCGTATACACTGGACAGGTCGCTTGAATTATAGTTAAAAAAACAAATGGAGTAGCTGTGTAATCTCTATGTGACAAAAGAAAAAGAGCCTCACTTATTGGAGGAAACAAAGGCTGAAAAAAGTCACAAATCATTCCTACCTATTAATACAAATGGGTATTTTACTCTGCCTTTGTCATAGCACTAAGATTTAAGTTTTTATTTTAAATTGGGATTCTTACAGAGATCATGCCAGAGCAGACCTGGCAGGACATCTGATACCTACACCACATTGTCTTCACATTTCAAACCTGGTGGCTATACAGTGTGTATCATTTATATACAGTCTATGGGACAGCAGCACAACAGTAGATGCTTTCACAGTGAGAAGACATAAACAACTATGCATTAACTAGGTTGATAACATAAATAAAATACTGTTTTTTTTGAAAGTTTTGTTTTTTTGCAGCCCCAGCTACACACTGACTGATGAGAGATGAAAAGGAGATGTTATAATGGACCTTACTGAGCAATCAGTCACAACTTTAAAACCACCTGCTTTATATTGTGTAGGTCAGCTTTGTGCCACCAGAATAGCTCTGAAACATTTGGAGATGAGACCTTTGAAGGCGGTCTGTGATGTCTGGCACCAGGACATTGGGAGCAGATCTTTGTGTCTTGTGGGTTGCGTGGTGGATGCTCAGTCAGATTGGTCCTGAGGAGTGTGGAGACCAGGACCCTAGGTCACATAAAAAGAGAAACAAATTTGGAGAAAAGAGAGCCAGAAAACGCTTGACATTTTTTTGTTCGAAAAAACACCTGATTTTCATCCTAATGTTTCTTTATGTTCTTTATTCTCATTCTATCAGTTACGAACTGGATTGGTCTCCGTAAGCTGAAGGAGCTGGATGTGTCTGATAATTGTCTGACCAGTCTGCCCACAGCAGTCATGCACTGTTTGAAATCCTTGAGCTTCCTCAACGTGAGCAAAAACAAACTGATCACCTTCCCTGACCCATGGGCATGTCCACTGGTAAGAAGCCAAACTGATATTGATGCACTTCCTGTTTTTCTTTTGTTCACAACAGAACATTCTAGTTGCTGTTACTCAGGTTCAATACTCTGGGTGTAACTGTGGGGAATTATTTTGTTATGAAATAAATAACTTTTTAAAAGAAAACTTTATTGTCTGCATCTAGCTGTGTCTTTGCATGACCACTGAAAAGAATTTCTATTAACAATTAATCAATTATTGATTTATATTGCTGTGCATGTTAAATAAATTATTCAAATTCGTCTAATTTAGCTCTGATCTAACCATCAGCGTGGCTGTTCCTAATACCAATACGTACTTAAATATTTATTTCCGCAAAGTGGCAACTGAAATTTTGAGCATATTGTATAGTTTTAAAAAGTAGTCTGTAAAAGAAAATGAGAATAATATTTCTACATAGTAGCACAAATTGATATTCTGCTGTTTTCTCTCCCTGCAGAAGCAATGCAAAGCTTCCTACAATGTGATTGAGAGTCTTCCGAACACCATCTCCATCTTCTGGAGGACACACCTCCAAGAGGTGGACTTCTCTGACAACAGCCTGAAAGAGCTTCCTTCATATATCTTTGAACTGGAGGTAGGAACCTTTGGGATCTGTTATTTTACATCATTGAGCTGGAGAGAAATTATTAGTTAAAAATATCAGGGTTAAAAACTACATTCACTAAAATTAGAAATAAAAAACACATACAAAGTAGAGAGAGTCCTGTGATGTGTGTGTGTGTGTGTGTGTGTGTGTGTGTGTGTGTGTGTGTGTGTGTGTGTGTGTGTGTGTGTGTGTGTGTGGTCACAGTTACAAGTGACTTCAGATTTTCTCATATTTGTCTTGTAATCATGTGCAGATTGTCCACCTTGTACCATAGTGTGTTTTTTCTGATACAGATATTCCTAATAAGCAATTTAAGAACAATACATAGATTGAAAAACAAATAAATTAATTTTTAATACCATAGTTATCTGTTTTAGAATTGATTTATGTAAGAAATCTCACACAAGCACACACATACATACTGTCTAACTTTCTTGTGGGAGCTGTTGCTGCTTCAAAATAGTCTCATAATGTCTTTGTCCCACACTGGCACACTGGCTAGAATTGATTTTTCACTTCAGCTACCTTCAGAGCTGTGACAGATGTCTGGTAATCCCTGTGACCTTCTATCACTAGTGTCATTCGTGCTGTAGAATCATTATTAGCTTCGGGCACCACAAACTGCAATGTTCTTGTCACTTCCGTCAACCATCTGTCTGTTCTTGAAAGGAAAATGCAAATGCATGTTTTACAATATCTCCCCCCTCCTCTCTCTCTTACTTTCTTCTAAGGCTCTGGTTTCGCTGAGACTGTCTGGGAACCACATTGAAACACTCCCAGCCACCAATAAGTGGAAGTGCTCTCAGCTGAGGATGCTTGATCTTTCAAAGAACCAGCTGGGCAAGTAGGTCCACGTATTAACACTTTTTTGTGTCAGCTGGAGTCAGCGTTACTAAAAAACTCCATGGATTGATGCCATCAATAATCGGCATGAAACATTATGGAGTTTTAATAGACGTCACATTATGTCTGTCAGTCCTCTTTGAAGGATGTTTGTGACACAGTTTTAAGATAAAAGCAGCTTCAGTCGAGTCAAGTGTTGGAGTTTGGGAACGCTCAAGTTTAGTCGAGAATTGATTTTACATCCAGACTCTTTAGTTTAAGCTTTTGGCATTTGTTTGTCACTAAAAATTCTCAAAAAGGTACTTTAAATCTGTCATTAATGTTTGATCCTGTGTTTTACAAACTGCTTGATTAAAAAACTGGAGGGTCTGAAACATAAAGTTTCTCAGAACTTGTACTATTATTAAAATTTAGCATCAGACAAAAGAATAAGGCTGCTGACCCACTGGGTAATATAAACTTTACTCTCACATCTTACTCCTCTTTATCTTTGTCAGGGGCAAATTCCAGTCACCCTTTGCAGTTATATACATAGGCTGTGTCGTTCCCATGTCCTCCACCTGATGATATCTGGTAGAGCAATTGTCAGTTCAACATGAAGACAACATGAAAGCAACTTGTAGCCTTGCATGTATTATGACAGTATGAAGGCTCCTTGGCACACTAGTTTTTGTGGCTTGACAAATGAGTCTACATCATCATTTTGGAATGTCAAAATATTAAAAAACTGGAAATCATGGCTGTTTACTGATCTCTTTCTAAATTGACATAGTTAGCTGTGCTGAAGTTAGTCTTTTTGAACAACAAAAACACACAGTGTACTGCTGATTACAATGTAATGTCAGAAAGTACAGTTTATTTGACCAGGTAACTATTGGGCTGATTACAGTCACAAACAGCTACAAGCTCACTTTGGCTTTCAGATTCACGCAGTGAATTTTTGACTATATCGTCAAAATTGTGTGACTATGATTACTGTTGTCATCCTTTTTCATTGCGTTTGTACCTTTTTGGACATTCATGGACTTGTTATTGCATCTCAAATGGTGTCTTTTAGAACACAGGAGGTACCCAAATCCAGGAGAATGGCCTTCCTGACTACATGGAGCAGAAGGGACCCAGACCCAGGTAGATGTGCTTTAAATGCAATAAAATAACACAAAGTTACCAGTGTCTTTGTGAAAACGTGTGATTTGGTCCTTCTTGCTGTGGTTCCAGAAAGTATGTGAACTTGCTATTTAGGCAAAACCTTTTAATCTTGAAAAGAAGGATTGCCATGCAGTGATGTTTGTTTCTTGATCTGATGAAATTCTGACTGACTATTGTAATAGGTAATGCTTGCCTGTTTTCATTGTTGTTTTTTGTCTACACTAATCACTGCCTGTTTTAATATAAATATTAGTTATCACTGTTGATAGTTTTTAATCAAATTTATCTATTTTTAATTTGTGTGTTCATTTATTTGTGTATCTTTGAGTTCACTGACCTCAATTTGCATGGATGTCAGAAATCTCATATTCAAATATAAGTGCATGTTTCACATGCTTTTTTAAAGAGGAATCTAGTTCTGTGGAAGTTGCTGCTTCTAGTTTATGAACTAGCTTATATGAATGGACATGACTGACTCCTGCAAAGGATCATGGGACTTTCACGTTAAAATTTGTAAGGGCTTAACTTCACTATGTTAAGCGCTGTGAGATGACATATGCTTTGACTGCACACTTGAATCAAGTTGAATTGAATAGTTCCAGTAGTAGCTACATTCTGATTATCTCTACTTGTGAGTTGCTGTGGTTGTTTGAGCACACATGCTGTGACCCTCTGCATGGCTGTGTTTTGGCAGTCTGTCCTATAGAGTTCTCCACTGTTCTGCGGGATTCACTGGAAGTGCTTTTCTTAAATGACAACCAGCTGGAGTGTGTTCCCCAGTCAGTGTGCGGTCTGCACAACCTCACTGAGCTCTACCTCTCTAAGTGAGTCCCTCCATCTTTCTGCCAACCTTCACCTGTGCATTATCCTTAGCATGTGTCCTTCTGTAACAGTGTTGTTATTGGTGTAAGCTTTGTAAAGTTACAATCCCCAAACATGTGTTTTTCTTGTTAAAAGATTATGTCTGGGAGGTACAGTGCAAACACTGCAGTCATGGATTTATGTTTGCTGTAGAGGAACTCCTGTCTCTATCTGTGCTCAAGATAAAAGTATAAAACGTAGCATTTTGTGTGCTAGAAAATGTTTCAATATGTGACATGTTCCACTGCAGCTGACACCAGGGGCTACAATTCCTTTGTGGACATACAGCTCAAGTTCTGAAGCAAACCCATGCTTGAGTTTGAATGGGGGGAAAAAAAGCAAAACGTGATTTTTGTTTAAAACAAAGTTATTGGTGGTCAGTAAAATCAGTTGCCAGAGATAGACGCTGATCATAAACTCAGTGGACAGTGCAGTGGCCATATTTACCAGCCACAACAGTATGACACCTACTGAATCTGAAAATACCACAAGGACAGGATAGAGTTACGTTGGGAGGTGTTTATATGTCTATATGTGGACAAATTTTGTCAATGTGATGGCAGCACAGCCATGCAAAATCCAGTCAAGGAACGTTCCAGATGTACAGTTGAGATAGATATAAGCCAGCGCTTGAGGACTAAGTACTCATGTAATAATGTAGTATAATGATGCATAATATAGTCATTTCTACTGAGTGCTCGTGGGCTGGAAGGTGAATATGTTAAAATATGTAACTTTTAAACTCCACGTTGCCATGAAAGCAAAATGTTAGAACTTGACTTTTGAGAAGACTGAAGAATAAACTAAAAAATACAACTATTTCTAGGTTGGCAATCTAAATGAGTTCAGTCTCTGGGAACCACTGCTTGGTAGGATGTCAGTGCTCCTTCTAAAGCTGTTTGAAACTGTTTTATGCAAAGTGCTTCACTCTCGCATACTCCCAAAAATTTACAATTATTAATGTAATAATTATATTATTAAATTGTTTGGAAGTTAAGAAAGCAAGGTTGGTTACTTCAGTAAAAGATCATGAAAGCTAAATAATATGGCTCATAGCTTTGGGTATCCTGCCTTCAGTGTGAATAGCTGACCTGTACTTTCTCACTCTGGTAACAGTAATCCTGGAATCCGGGAACTTCCAGCAGAGCTTGGTCAGATGTCTAACCTGTGGCAGCTGGACATTGAAAATCTCAACATTACTAATGTCCCCTCGGATGTAAGAAAAGAAGGTACAATCAAATGTAGATTTACCTGTATTGTAATGTATTTGGTGTGTTGCTGTGATGTCCTATCTATAGTTTCTTGGTAACTTGAAATGTAATACAATGTAATATCCTCAAAAACAAATCTTTACCTCTCTGGTTTGTCAGGTCCTGCATCTGTCCTGGCTTTCCTCCGGGCAGACCTCCGCAAAGCAGAGCCTTGTAAACTATTGAAGATGCTTGTGATTGGTCCATCGAGACAGGGGAAGACAGCCCTTCTGGAGGCTCTGCAGACCGGCAAGGCATTCCCCTTCACCCTATCAGAGCGCAGCATCTCTACCTCCAACTGGGAGCTGGAAAAACCCAACCGAGGCAAAAACAATGTGAGGGAAGCAGCACATCCATGTACTGTACACTTACTGCACACACAGTAAATGGTTTAGATTTCAGACCATGAAAACTACTTTTGAAAGTAGTTTAAACTCCTGTAATTTCAGTGTGCCTGTACTATGGGACTGATCACTTTAATCTACTTTTGGATTCAATGCACTTTTAGAATTGCGAGCATTTCAACAAAAGTCAGTGTTTTATCACCATGATCCTCCACTTTGTTCCAGACTCTCTGTCATTGATTGTACAAACATTCATTGCTCAGTGCAAATGACTTTGGTCCAACAGCTTTCCCTCCTGTAGTACTAATAGAATGAGTTTTGGAGTAAAAGGACATGCACAAACATTGTATTGATCTATTGGATTGATTGTCATCAAATTTGGAGCTCACAGTCACAATGCCTTTGGGATGAATTGTAACCCCCGAGTACAGTTTGTCCACAACTGTGGTTTAGGACCAAATACTCCCTAAATGAGTGATTTTTCCATCAACCTCAGTTGTACTTTATGAAGAGAGAGAATAATACCTACATGTGGTAGGAAAATTTAAGTCTGGGATTCATTCTGTCTACTCTGGAGTTGGACACCAGTACTGAATTGACTACCAACTGATCATGAAGTCCTACTCCACACTTCACCCTCTTGCTTTGAGGGGAAGGATTAATACTGGAGCAGGACATTGACCCTAAACATACACTATATTGCCAAAAGTATTTGCTCACCCATCCAAATTATCAGAATCAGGTGTTCCAATCACTTCAATGGGTTAGGGTTAGGGTTAGATGTATAAAATTAAGCACCTAAGCATGCAGACTGTTTTTACAAACATTTGTAAAAAGAATGGGTCACTCTCAGGAGCTCAGTGAATTCCAGCGTGGAACTGTGATAGGATGCCACCTGTGCAACAAATCCAGTTGTGAAATTTCCTCACTCCTAAATATTCCACACTCAACTGTCAGCTGTATTATAAGAAAATGGAAGTGTTTGGGAGCGACAGCAACTCAGCCACGAGTGGGGTCAGTGGATGCTGAAGTGCATAGCGCAAAAAGGTCACCAACTTTCTGCAGAGTCAATCACTACAGACCTCCAAACTTCATGTGGCCTTCAGATTAGCTCAAGAACAGTGCGCAGAGAGCTTCATGGAATGGGTTTCCATGGTAGAGCAGCTGCATCCAAGCCATACATCACCAAGTGCAATGCAAAGTGTCGGATGCCGCCACTGGACTCTAGAGCAGTGGAGGCGCATTCTCTGGAGTGACCAATCGCACTTCTCCATCTGGCAATCTGATGGACGAGTCTAGGTTTGGCGGCTTCCAGGAGAACGGTACTTGTCTGACTGCATTGTGCCAAGTGTAAAGTTTGGTGGAGGGGGGATTATGGTGTGGGGTTGTTTTTCAGGACCTGGGCTTGGCCCCTTAAGTCCAGTGAAAGGAACTCTGAATGCTTCATCATACCAAGAGATTTTGGACAATTCCATGCTCCCAACTTTGTGGGAACACTTTGGAGATGGCCTCTTCCTCTTCCAGCATGAATGTGCACCAGTGCACAAAGCAAGGTCCATAAAGACATGGATGAGAGAGTTTGATGTGGAAGAACTTGACTGTCCTGCACAGAGTCCTGACCTCAACACGATGGAACACCTTTGGGATGAATTAGAGCGGAGACTGAGAGCCAGGCCTTCTCGTCCAACATCAGTGTGTGAGCTCACAAATGCACTTTTGGAAGAATGGTCAAAAATCCCCATAAACACACCCCTAGACCTTGTGGACAGCCTTCCCAGAAGAGTTGAAGCTGTTCTAGCTGCAAAGGGTGGACCAACATCGCATTGAAACCTATGGATTAAGAATGGGATGTCACTTAAGCTCATATGAGAGTCAAGGCAGGTAAGCGAATACTTTTGGCAATATAGTGTATCTCAGACCTTTGCAAGAACTATTTCACCGTGTTTATTGGCTGTTTCATCACCGAAGCAACCCAAAAATGGGAGGAATGTGGATCAGGAGGAAAGGGACTAAGATGCTTGTCAGCACCTGAGTGTCACTGAAGCTGCTGTTGCCACAGAGGAAGCTGCTGAAGGTGGAGGTCAGGCTCAGCTGCTCCAAGCCTCCCACACTGTCTCCAGTCATTTAGTGTCAAACTGCAGGTCTGGACCATGTTGTGCCACTATTCGTGCCTTGCATAACACTTGAGAATATCTCTTTTTGGCATGCTGCACTTTTCTAAGCAAAAAGAAAAAAACACATGGTCCCTTGGCCTGCAGCTGGTGGAATAGAGTGGCCTCCCAGTGCATGAATTTGGTGTGAATTGCCACTGCCTCCTTTGCTAGCACCAGCTTTGTATGGATGGATTCTGTGAACTACCGCTGTGCTGGGCATGAGACCCATATTGGACGTGCATCTTCTGAACAGTCACATCACAGACTGTCCTTTTCACATGTAAATGGAGGTTTTAGAACAGATGGACACTGGCTGCAAGTTCATTACCTTAAACAAACCTCTGACGAGTAGATCAGATCCATTTGAGTATTATTTCAGTGTGTGCTTGTCATTATTTGGGATTTAGTTTTAGCTTGTTTCCTTTTTGATTGTAAAGAGCCCTTTAGTGGCTGTCATGGTTCATTTTCAGTTCTGTTTTGCCCCACCTCTGCTACCAGCTGCTTGCCTGGCCCCTAAAGAGCTTCCACCTTCACTGCCAGCGTCCTGCTTGACCCCTGGAGGGCTTTTGCCATCACCGCTGGCCCACTGCCTAGTTACTGGGAGAGCTTAAACTGTGTTACTGGCCTCCTACCAAACCTCCAGAAAGGTTCTGTCTTGACCACTTGTCCTACTTTCTGAGGGGGTCTGTCTCCGCTGCCAGCCTCCAGTCCAACTTTCAGAAGGGGTCTGTCTTTGCCACTTGCAAGGGTGTTCAACTTTGCTACCAGCCCCCTTTTTCCACCAGTCCTGTCTGCTTGGGCTGTCTTTGGGCCGTCCACTTGAGCAGCCTTGTTTTTCTGCTCAGTTTCTGGATCGTTTTGCTGAGCAGCCTCTACTATCAGGTCAGCCTCTGGAGTCAAGTTTTCCCTGCCTTTAGACCCCTGCCCACGGTCTCCAGCTTCCCTGCTCTGTTTTCTGATTTGTATGGCCAGGAGTCCCCCTTTTGCACTTGAAGTTATTACAGCGGTCCAATTGAAGGGATGCCACTCAAGGAACTTCAGTTCAGTTCGGTTTTATTTATATAGTGCCAGTTTAAAACATACTGTATGTTGAAGGACATGTCCTTATCAAACATAGAAATGTGACCTTCTATACAAAGATGCTAACATGGTCAATTCCACAAATTGGCTTATATTTGATTGGGGACCTACAAATAGGAGAACATCAGAAATAATTTGTCTTCAGTTTACATATAATGTGATATGTCTTGTGTTTTAAATGTTTCTAAACACCATTTTCTCTGCATAATTTTCTAAACAAGGCAGTAGTTTCACAGGGGTTACTATTATTCTCATTTTAATTTTTCTGAAAGAAGTTAAGCTGTTCATTGTGGACTGTTCGAAATCAGGAAGTGAATCTTTTATTTTCAGTTTTTATTTCCTGCTCATCTTATGTTTATCCTTACTTCCCTTCTGTTGCGCTGAACTGTTTCATGTGTTGTTATACACAGAAGGACTTTGTGATGTTCAACGTGTGGGACATTGGTGGTCAAGCCAGCATGTCCACAGTGAACCAGTGTTTCTTCACTGATAAGGCCCTGTACGTGGTGATCTGGAACCTTGCGCTAGGAGAGGAAGCTGTGGCCAACCTGCAGACGTGGCTGCTCAACATTGAGGTAAATTTTCGCTCATCCACATAATGTTCTGCAGACAGCTGATAATCTGTGGTTTACACTGGACTTTACGCTGCTGTGGAGCTAACTCACCTTCAGGCAGCCAGTGAGAGCCTGTATTTAGTAAAGTCCTGAGAATTTAACTGTAAATAGTCAACGTGTGACTGAAACATTCCAAACTAGAAGTAAGGAATACAACACATTTATCAACACTTCATTCCACGATGACAGAGCTCAAATGATCACTTGATTACCTATATGTGTTCTCAGAGAGGAATAGTCAGTCTACTGCAAGGATTTACAATTAATATAGTTTCAGAGTTTGTTTTTTGTAAAAGTTAAGCAAAAGAAAAATAATAACGACTTCTAATTAAATATTGTACCGCCTAACAGTTATTGCGCTACTTCTAGGTTAAGCAACAGGAGATTTGCTGTCATGTAAACTAAAAAGCTAATCGTTTAGGTCGATAATATAACTGCAATATACCATACTAGGAGCTCAATGAAGCAAAAGTCAGTGCAACTTTTGTTTACTGACATCCAAATCTTTTATTTCTTCAGCATTTGTTTGTATGTCCACCTCAAGCCTCTTCAGCATGCAGGATTCCAGTGCAGTACACATTTCTGAGGAGATGTTCATTCCTCTGAGATTTGTTTTTCAGCTACTCTTTGCTGTGGTGTTGCCCACCTTTTTTTCTCTAAAGTGTTCTGATGTTTGTTGTGCATTCAGCTCAGGTGACACGCCTGGGTCAGTTATAGTTTTCACTATATGGTCATTCCCTCTTAAATCATCAGGGGGCTTCTTATAATACCATTAAATATATATAAAGGCATGAACATTTCCCACTAGAAAAATCCGAGTATCCCAACAGATGTTTGTATTTGGTCATGGTTGTGTTATGCTGATGTCATCCTAATGAGCTGATGCAGTGCTAGTTCCCAAAGAAATTACACAAAACTACCTGACAAGTCTCCTTCAGACCAAAGGTTATTCCTATGAAGTGGGGTCTGAAAATATGTTTAGTTTTGTTTTACTGTCACGTGCAACTACATGTGGTTCAGAGAATATCACCAGCTGACTTCTGCTTTATTACCCCCCTTTTTTTCTTTTTTTTTTAAATTAATGCTTGCTTAAAGATGGAACTTTTCTGGTCAGCTGAATTTTTTTTTCATATTTTATCTCACATATAATTACATATTATTGAAACTAGTCTAATAGTCTAAACTTGTCCAATATTGCAGTTTCTGAACTAATGGCAAGATAAGAGATATGCATACATATGTATATACATATATGTATGTAAATACATATTTATGCATATATATGATGTTATTTTTGTGTTAATTTTTTCATTTACTTCATGTGTTTTTTTAATTGATCTTCTGTATCCTTTTCCATCTTTGTGAAGTCTCACAATTCTATTTTTCTAATCCTCTGGACAAATGTTTTCTCTCATAATAAACATTTAATAGATATGTACTTTCTGTATGTTGTTGTCTACAGGCACGAGCACCGAACTCTGCTGTAGTGGTCGTGGGAACACATTTAGATCTTATTGACTCCAAGTTTCGCACAGAGAGAGTGGCGACGCTGAGAGCTTATGTTCTGGCTCTGTGCCGGTCTCCATCAGGAGCTCGAGCCACTGGCTACCCTGACATCACCTACAAACACCTGCAGTAAGCATACATTTTACATTTTATTGTTGTGCATTTCTATTAATAAGAAACTGTTGCGGTGTTTCTGCATGCATCAAGCCTGTTGTGGCAGCATTATAAACTTATATTATAAACTTAAACTTTCATCTGTCTGAGGAAAGTATTCAAGTGTGTATATGTGTCTTGTTACTCAGTGAAGTGTCCAGTAAGACTCTGGAGGGTTTAGACGGTCTGAAGACGCTGATCTACAATGTGGCTCTCTCCATTAAAGACACCAGAAGCTCAGCCTGTGGCAGAAAACTCCTAGGCAGGCTGGTAGGTGAAGCAGCGTGGTTTGGGATGCTCTCAACTGTGTGTCTGTGTACATAAAGCTTCCCACTTTGAACCAGCGGAGAAAGCTTATTGTGTATGTACAGCAGCACATGCATGTCTCACTGTTGTTGTTTCTCCAATCAAAATGTTTAAGGACACGGAACAAAGCTTTGTTAATAACAAAGCATTCTTGAAATGATCCAATGTGTTCTGTAAGGGTTCCTCAGCTTTGGATGGTCAAGAAAGAACCTATAACACACCAGCATTAACAAAAAGGTTTTTAAACGTTGCAAAGTTGCAAAAATTACAAAATAATGAACAGAATTCAAAGTAGTTGTGTTTCTGCAGCAAAAGTCATAGTGGGAGTTCAGTACATTTTACCGTATAGGTAAAGAGTGTTTGACCTTCATGATATATACACATTATATAGATTTATTATTAATGATCAGGTACTTTGTTCCTGTGTTTTCTATAGCACATATATATTTTGTTACCCACGTCTCCTCCACCAGATTCCCAGGAGCTACCTGACACTTCAGGAGGCAATCATAGCAGAAAAGCAGAGGCGACAGGCTGAGGGAGAAGTCCAATATCTCACTGATGTCCAGCTGGATAACATCATTAAACAGAACCCAGGGAGTGACATCAGAGACTATGAGGACCTGCAGACTGGTACTATGATTTGTTCAGCCTAAAATGTAAAAATCACTTGTCTGACTTGTCAAAAAGTTCAAGCTACTTAGATCCACAGAGACAATATGACCAAAGCTTTTGGTCAAATTGTGCTATATGTGTTATGTGATAGATGTGCTATATAAATAACAGTGATGTGACTTGACTTGTGTTCTTTGTCCTTTGTTTTACTGAACATCTGACACAAAGAGACCGTATGGGGAGAATTAAGAAAAATACACAGCAGGCTTGTTTACACTTTGTGCCATGTATGTTGTTTTTTTTGTTTTTTTTGTTTTTTTTTAAATAAAAAGAAGTGGCTGAGTGATTGATGAGGTTGTCAGACTGTCCAGATAAAGATCCATCCTGTTGATGCTGCTGGGGCACCAGTATATTTGCCTTGTTTTCCAGTTGAGCAACTCTGACCATAATTTATGAGGAGACATCACACTTATGGCTTTCTTCTTTGTTTTTGTCCACATGCAGCCATTAACTTCCTAATAGACACAGGGACTCTGCTGCACTTCCCTGACACCAGCCATGGCCTGTGTACTCTCTACTTCCTGTGTCCTGTGTGGCTGTCAGAATGCCTTGAGAGGATCATATACATCAAGTCCTCTCGCTCTGTAGCCAGGAATGGAGTGATCCAGGCTGCAGACCTCCGGGTGAGATTTAGGATGCTCGTGTTTCTGTGTAATTTTGTGTTTTAATGATGATACTGAATTTCCATGCTGATGTCTGTTGTGCAGATGCTGTTAGTAGGAACAGGGATCACTCAGGAGACAGAGGAGCAGTATTTCCAGTTTCTGGCCAAGTTTGAGATTGCTCTGCCTGTGGCCAACAACAGGTAAAATACGTTGATACAAATTGTGTTTCCCTGTTTGTGCTGGCTTTTGTTTCATTGTGTATGCTTGTTACAAGGACACAGCAAAGCTAAGAGCAACAGTGATCATATCTGTTTAATATTTTGTTGTTTCCTTTTACGGCATATTTAGTCCCACACTTTTTGCACCACACAATATTTTACATTAAAATATGCACCACTGGCAACCACATGACATTCCTCATATCCACCTAGTAAATATCCTGAATGACCATTACAAACATTTCAAACATCTTGGCAAACTACAGCATCATTGAGACAACCTCTATTAACAACACAACACCTTTCTAGCAACCACGTCATAAAGTGTCCAAGCAAACACTAGAAACAATCCAAAACATTTTAGCAACTACTTTAAAGACAGTTATCATCCTAGTAAATACTTAGCAACCATATATTAATTCATACACATACCCAAGCAGCTACTTGGCATCAATATGCAATGTGCCTAATAATTAGCTATGTGCCTCGAGAGGTAGCAACACATTAACCATCACATGCCAAAAATGCAAAGGTAAAATGAAAACATGAACATTTCTGCAGTTGTGCTGGACATCAAGTGAGAAGTCTATACAAAACGTGTGTAATTCTAAATGTGTTTTTTTGTTCTTGTTGTAGCTATCTGCTGCCCCACCTCCTTCCCCCTAAGCCGGCCATGGACATCTACGCCTTTCACCAGCACACCAACAACACCCTTCAGCGCCTTTTCAAGATGAGTTTTGTTCCTGCAGGATTTTGGGAGCGCTTCATTGCCAGGATGCTCATAAGCCTGAAAGAGATGGACCTGCAGGTAGTGAACCCAACAGATTCTCAACATTCGCCAGTTTTAGACTTTCAATTTATTACTTTAATGACCTAAAATGTTGTGTTCATGCAGTCATTTGAGACGAAAACAAAAACCACCAGGAACAGGCAGAGCAGGAATTCTGTGATCTACAGCTTTGCTGGAGGCCAGCAGAGGAGCCGCTGCAGCACCTTCAGAGTCAGACGCAGCAAGACCATCTACTGGAAGGAAGGGCTGCTCGTCACGTTTGATGGAGGTTGCCTCAGGTCAGAGCTGTGACTAGACAGATGTGGGTATAATTCAGTAGACAAATGAGTTTGAAAATTAGCAATTTTGGGGATGTTTACCTTCAATTGGATCCAAAGTCTCAGAAAGGAGAAATTTCTGAACCGGTATAAGGGATAAACAAATCTTAAACAACAGCCAGTATGGTATAACTTAATGGGATTACTGCTTCAAAGAAGGTGGGTAGATTTTCATGTCTCACAGGGGTTTAAGAAGAAGTTTGCTCTCAAAAAGATTTGCTACAATCAATTGACTGGGTAAATCACAAGGTGGTGACATCAGAGTAAACTTAAGAGGGACGTGGTGGTCACATGTTTTATATCTCTGCAGCGTGGAGTCATCAGAAGTCAACTGGAAGAGGAAGAAGAGTGGAGGCATAAAGATCATCTGCCAGTCAGAGACGAGAGATTTCTCTGCCATGGCCTTCATCGCAGACCATGTCAACTCTCTAATTGAGCAGTGGTTCCCCGGTTAGTGCACTCCTCTCCGCTTTAGCGGAAACAATAACCTACCTGAACACAAGCTCCCACTACACAGTCACATTCCTAGTGTTGTTACAGAATGTGTGTCTTTGATTTGGTGTTATAAATCATATGTGTTCATATTTTTCTGTCTTTAATCTGATTTTTGTTTAGCTGCTTGGAAATTTGAACATCAATTGGCATTTGACTTATTTAAAATTCTCACATCATGTGATCAAGAAGTTCTGTTAAACACAAAAATCATATCTTAAATTTGCCCTTCAAAGTAGTCTTCCTGTGCAGTGATACACATTTCCCAGCATTCCTGCTCCATTTTGAACATTGTTTGGAAGTACCAGAGTATGTAAGAAAAGCTGCACTCTGCTTTTAGCTCCCCTGCCTCTAACGCGTCATCTGACAAATATTCCGCTACATAGTAATCATCATCATAACCATCAATCAATAACTTTGTCGACTGGGGAGGTGTGCAGTGTGTTCATCAGTGCCTTTTTACTAAAAACAGATGCCTGCTGCTGATGGGGTTGTTGGGAGTATTTAGACTGAACCAAAATAGTGAAATTATTATAAAACAATGATCCAAAATATGCTAAAAGCTCTTTAAAGCTGAGGGCAACTGCAACGGTTGTAATAAGTCTCTGTGTAAATCACAGTCAATGACAGTTGTCATATTGTGCAGTTATTTGACATGTTTGATTAATGTAAATATTGGTTAGTGCAGCATGAAAGCACGATTATAAGGTCAAACAGACATTTAGACAATTACTTTGATATTCACATACAGATACTGCTTTACACACAGAATTATGCTTGACCCAAGGTCACTGTAGCTCATCCAATCACAGAGGTAGGATTTATGTGTGAATAAATGCAAGAACTGTGTATGCGTGGAAGACAAGCTTTACTTGCCAAATTAGTAAGTGAAGTATATTGCTGAGTAGGTTTCTAACATGTGGTTAAACATATCCCATTACTTGAAAAGGCTCAAGGGCTCAGATAGCCTCAGAGAGTGCAACCTGCAAGGCTATAACTGAAGTTAAGGCTTTAATGAAAAAACTGTTTGCTCTGCACACAAAAGTCAAGTTCAACCTGCATTACCAGATGAAAATGCAGTGTGTTTGCTGAAGGCTGTCGCAGTTTGCTTGGAGATGCTGAAGCTTGCAGCTGCTCCAGCTGTCTTGTACCTCCAGTAGTAGTACAGTGCTCAGTGCAGGCTCTAAAGCAGGGGTGTCCAATCCTGGTCCTCGAGGGCCACAATCCTGCATGTTTTAGATGTTTCCCTTTTCCAACACACATGATTCAAATGATCAGCTCATCATCAAGCTCTGCAGAAGTCTGATAACAATCCTGATCATATGAATCAGGTGTGTTGGAAGAAGGAAACATTTAAAAGATGCAGGATTGTGGCCCTTGAGGACCAGGATTGGACACCCCTGCTTTAAGTCTTGTAGTACATTTGACTGTAGATTTAACACTCATGCCACCGAAATTAGATACAAGCATGTTTGTATCTGAAAGCATGTAGAAGAGTTAGAACTTGACAATTTTGCTACATTGTATTGTTGCAACTGGCCACACAGTGGCACTATTGCAACAGTTGTTGACCAAAAAGCATTTTTACCCGGGGACCAATAGTGTGTGTCAGCAGCCCTGGAAGCGTTACATTCAGAACTGTACTCGTAGGAGTGTACTTCTAGGACCACATGTCCAGAGTCCTTTGTTTTAAGACAGCGCCATCTACTGCAATGGATGATCAGCAAAGTGCAGAACTTCTGGTTTTAAAGGAGGATTCTACCCAACATTCTACTTGTGATTTCAAAGGTTTATTTACAAGTATTCCAAAATTCTGATATTAAAAAGAAATCATAGAAAATCAACCAGTAATCACACTAAAACACCTTCCAGACATGGGACACGGAGCATTGCTGCCTTCACCAATCTACTGTTGTGGCATATTCTAGTCATTCGGACATACACAGTGGTGTGTCAGAGTTAGTGTGTGGTGCATGTTGTTGGTGGAACGTAAACTACACTAACGCAAAGAACATGTGCATGCAGGACTGGGTGGCAGAGGAGAGACAGAGCGAGGTCTGCCAACTCAACAGGCGCACTTATGTAATCCAGGAACAGCGGCCAGGTGTACTCAGTTAATTAGATGATGATGGAAAGCTCCACACAGCCAGAGACCTGCAAGAGAAAGCACAACACCAAGGGTCTGCGACACTAACAAGTCAATATCTGCAGCGTCAGACAGGTGTAACATCCCTATGAGGATTTCATAAGAAAGACAGTCACACACATTAATGCCCATGGAACAACACAAGTAATTTTATCATTACTTATACTTATGTTACACAGTTAGACTCACACTGTGTACTGTCACACACAGTATCACTGTTTGTAGGCTACAGTTCAGTCATTTGTTAAATAAAGGCTGTCCTGAACTTAATCAAATATTGTGAACCCTAATGCTCCATCAACAATCAGAAAACTGTGAGGTTAAAAAAAAATTAACAAACTGAAATTTGTTTAATTGAAAAGGAAATATGTCCAAATAGCAGGGCTGTGGTTTTGTCATACCCTTTAAAGGTTGTTTAGCTGTTTGGATTTAACACCATCAACATTGTGTATAAACTTAGAGACGCATCCAGTTTTCTTAATATATTATGTCACACTTAAGTAAATATTTCACTCTGACTCGTCTTTGACAGGATTCTTCTTTGGCCTATTAACATAAAATGGTATGATTTACATAATAAGTTAGTGCTACTGCATAGACATTTCACAATTGTTAGTCCAGTTTAAACAGATATAATTGGTAGTTCTAGAATAAACAGGAGGCCACAGGATTACACAGCTACAGTCCATGCAGCACTATTACCACTTTTGGCATCATACAGTCTTGACCCATTAAATCTAAACTAAGTCTTTTCATTTTAACTGCTTCATGTCACTGTCAGACAGCGAACTAAAGCTGTTACTGCTCTCTTTGTAGCAGCCAAACTACATTGATATAAACAGTCATTTTAACTGGCAAGACCGAGGGCTACTCTGTGCCTGCATGACTTTCATGTTTTAACACATTAGTTTGGATCAGTAGCACAAACAAACCAACTGATTATGGCAAGTTATTCACCAGTGACTACAATGTGTGTGATGAAATTAGAAAATGTCCATAAATATGTGTTTAATGAAAACTGTTTTGCAGCATCCTCTAGAGGTGCCTTCACAAAATGGTGTATATTGAATCACGCACTGATAATTGATAATTGTGTAAAATCTTATTTAGTTTAGGTTGTTTGAATGAGTTACATAGTTTTATTGAAAAATGACACTTTGCTATCCAAAAGCAAAGTCATGTTGCCAGCAAGTGATGTACAAAATCAAAAATGTGCTTCATAATTATTGACGGGAAATTCTACAAAACGTGTTGACACAAAACGTGTTACTCTGAATGAAGCAATCACAGACTAGTTCTGAAAAGTATGTGTTGCATGTTTAGCGAAAAAACTATTTTTGGAAATGAGAACAGCCTATGTCAGCAGAGTAAGCACCATTTAAGTAACATGCATAAAACATTTAAATGTGTATTTAGTTGAATTACTTCATGTTTGAGATAGCACCCTCTTATGGTAGATGTGGGCCATTTTTTTCCATTGCAATCTTTTCAAGCCCTGTTGTGTTCTATAAAACTTTTACCTTTGTGCTACCTTCCAGAGAGTCTCCAGATAACGTTTTATAGTTGGAATTAAAAATATTCGTCTTAACAAAGACAGTAGGGTTCCTGCTGCTTTCTCTGCCTCGGCCCCTCACAAAAGCAACACAGTTCTTGCAACGTTCACTGATAATAATAATAATAATAAACAGCAGTTTCAAGAAGGATATAAGTTCTTGCTTGGGCCCTGATAGAAAAGTTTCTCACTCACAACAAAATACTACACATACCTGAGACATACCTTCTTTTGCAGCAAGGTCCAATGTTGAGGCCTCAGATAAACAACTAATTATGTACATGTCTTTATCTTTTTTTTCTTTTTTCTCCTATAGCTTTGACAGCCACTGAGAGTGACGGGAATCTGCTTATAGAGCAGTATGCGCCCTGTTCAGTCTGTTCCTCACTGGACCGACAAAAGCAGGTCAAGCTCCTAACCAAGCAGGTCAGAGAGAGGGAAGGACATGGAGAAGGTAACGGAGGAGGAGCAGAGATTCATTACTTCAACATGGAGGACTGTGTGCTAGCTGCCATGGAGAAGGAGCACATCATCTGTCCTAAACACCCTGATCAGCCAGTTCTCCTCCAAGAGCTGGTTCCAGAATTCTTCATGACGGACTTCCCAGCACGGTAAACTCTCATATTTCCATCCATCCATCCATCCATCCATCCATCCATTGAAAGCACACAGAGAGCACCTACCTCTCCCAGGCACAGTCCACCAAACTTGTCAAAGGATAGTTCTAGTTTAGTTTAACAGTTACACTTGATTCTACTAGATCTGGCTATTAGCCTGTGATAACCGCTACCAACAATAACAGTGATAGTCAGCAATATTATCTCAGATCTGTTGCAGGGTGGGACAGAGCCACAACAAAGTTAGAGTTAAGCTTTGTTTATGAACAATTTTGAGAAGGATGTGTAAAAACTGGTAAAAATAAATGAATAAATAAATAAATAATTGTAAAAAATTTTAAAATTTTAAAAATGTATTACTCAGAACCCTATAGTAAATGCTCAAACCATGAACAAAATAAACAGTAAATAGTTAATAGTGTTACCACCTTGTCAGTACCGATGACAGTCTCAGAAACATGGATTCAGATTTCCAGGGTTTTATACATAAAAGAACATATGGCACCAGTCCAGTAAACTTACAGGGTGGGCAATTCTGTATTCTTTAGAATCAGATTCATTTTCTGAAAATCACTGTGTATTCTGTGCCATAAAATCGATATCTGCTCTGTTGCTACTACGAGTTGGATTTTTAACTGCTGCCCCAGCAAGAAGTCACTTTTAATGGCACTTTCCTAAGGGATGTTTTGGCATCAGTAATCTCCAGACTTTGTGGAATATGTACAGAATTAAACAACAAAAAAATATGTTTGCACTATTTTGTCTTTAATTGAAATATTCTTTAGAGGGACTTTCATATTTTCCTTTACTGGCAGACATGGAATTGTCATCATCCATCCATCAGGTCAGTGTGGAATTTTTGCTGAGTGATGCTGAAAAAGTACTGCTAACCCTTACCAGAATGTCAACCTCACTTAAAAGCCAAATCTTCACTCTAAAGGTTCATGATTTGCATTATGGGTCTTTATGTCTCTAGAAGGAATATGGGTCTCCAGAATTTGACTGTGTAAATAGATTGGTGTCCTCACAACATGAGACAAGTGTACAGTGCCAGTCAGCAACATGTCTGCAGTTTTCTGAGTTTCAGCAGATTTGCTGACAGTGACAGCATCAGTTTTAGTGCTGTAAGGGCTCAAGAATATTGCCACTCCTTTTCTGTTGGAATAATTTGTAGTGTTTGTTTACAGTCTACCTAGTGAGGATTTAGCGGTGTATAGATAACAGATGGATGGATATGCAGTCTATGGAATGAGCATTCAGTCTGTCTCTGTGTCCTACACACATACATAAACAGACACACACTCACACATACACAGTCCATGAACTACTCCAGGACTGTGTATGTTGGGTTGTTGGGCCAGCGGTCGGTTGTGCAAGCGTATCTCTGTGCAGGACCGTGGAAATGTTTGGTGCAACAGCTAAACAGCTCCTCTAAATATTTGTTCGTTTGCAACTGTAAATGTGTTCTACTAAATGTCTTAATGAATGAAGATGGATGTTGGTATAAACACATGTGCCATTCATACACTGTATATACAGCACCCTCCATAATTATTGGCACCCCTGGTTAAGATGTGGTCTTTAGCTTCCAGTAAATTCTTTTTTTTTCTCTAAATAATATAGGACCACAATGAAAAAAAAGAGGAAAATTCAACCTTTAATTCAAGTGCATTTATTCAGTGTTAAAAAAATCCCACATTAAAAAATAATTATTTTACATCAAATCATTTGTGCCACAATTATTAGCACCCTTGATGTTAATACTTTGTACAACCCCCTTTTTCCCAACAATACATTTGAGTTGAGTGGAAGGTTACATTTTTCTACAATTTTCAGTGTGAGAGTATGCTTCTGCAATAAAAATTGAATTTATTTTAAGTCTTTTAACACATCTTAACCAGGGGTGCCAATAATTATGGAGGGCGCTGTAAAAGATAGATGTAGCCGCCGAATCTGAAATGTGAAGCCAATGCCTCACTCCTGCTTTTTTTTCTCACAGCCAGAAGGTGACGAAGGCTCTGGTTACAAAAAGAAGTCTAATTGTATGGAGGTCTATGAGAAAATGATCCTACTTCTCTCTTGATCTGTTTACCTCAGTAAACATTGTCCTGACGAGTTCAAGGTCTCTAATTTCTAGTTTTAAATCTGTCTGAACATCAGCAGGATGTTCATTTGGTAAATTATGTCCCCATTTCCAGTAAAATAGATGATACAGCAGGGTATGTTTTAGGGTGGGGCTACCTTGTGATTGACAGGTCGCTACAGAGTGTGTTTACTTAGAGTTTTGGAGTTCTCAGACAGATCCACACCCTGCTTGTTACGTCTGATTTCAGAAGAGCAAGAAGTTGATGTCCAAATTACAAACTGCAGGCTTCAAAACGCCAGCCCAGAATCTAGTGTGTGATGTCATGGTCACTACATCCATCTTTTATACAGTCAACAGATGGGAGTACACCTCTGTGCAATTCAAGTCAGGCAACGTACTTGGCCAGGCCATTGTTTTTCCTCTTTTCTTCGTTAGAAACTCTTGTGTGGTTTTGGCAGTGTGCTTTGGATAATTATCATGCGGGAATATTCCTTTTCTTCCAAGTTCCTGCAGATGGGAAGTCTTCTTGTGAGCCAGCATTTTGATGTATCCACAGACTCTCCAACACCATTTACACTAGTGCAGCTCCATGTCATCATACTCCCACCTCTGTACTTCACTGCTGTAACAATGTACTAATAGTACTGGCCAGATTCACACTAAACATGCTGGACCTCATCTGGGTCAACAAATTGATCTTGGTCTCATCTGGCAAAATAATCTGCTCCCAATATTTATCAGGTTTCTTGTCATGGTTTAAGCAGAGTTTACGCTGGCAATTTTGTGCTGCAGAACACAAGATTTTTTTTCTTGGATGACATCCACAGAGGTTGTTGTTATGCAATGTCCTTCGTGCTGTCTAAGCTGTCATAGAAACTCTGAATTCCACTGAAAACATCTGAGCCAAGTCTGAAGTACTTGGCCGTCTGTTTGTAAAGCAGTCTGGCATAGTTTTTGGAAGACGGCTAGTGCGGTTCTGATTAGAATATTAGTTGGTCACTGATGTTCCTATATCCTTTTGAATATTTGTGAAGTCTGTTCTGGCAGTTCTTTTTGATGTGGTGCCCTGATGCAGACATGTAATCCGTAGGTTCCAAACTAAAAAAGTTCTGGTGTTCGCAGCTCATTTCTAACCATGTTCTGGCAAGTTGGCTAAGTGGAGGTCATAGAGTTTTTCCCCCTTCCCACCATTGCCAACCGCTTGCTTAGAGGGCGAAAGGCAACTTTGGATTGTTGGGTTCTCTGTTTAAATTCGTAAGGTTTATACCTTACCACATTGAGCGCTATGTGATGACACATGTTGTAAACTAAACTATACAAATAAAATAAAATTTAATTGAATTGGTCTATATAGTTTTGTTTTAGTGATCACAGGTTTTCTAACTTGTGTACCAGTGGTCACAGATGCATTCAGTTTTGTTGCATTGAGTTTGAATCTGTGTTTTTGAAATTGTCATCAGTATAATGTACTTCCAAGGTGGTAACGCTCAGGCATGTACTGTTTACTTCACTCATGGTTTGAGGCACTAATGGTTTGAGCATTTACTTTAAGGGTTCCAAGTAAATTTTTATACTGTAAGGTGGAGACAGAAATGCTTAGCCGTAGCATTGACTGCTTATTTTGCACATGGTGTGTCTGCTAGCACATAAAAGGCCTTGTTGGACATGTTAACAAGGTCTTTAATGTTAAACTGTGTCACCATTCAGAGATCAAGACTTAATTTAAGCCACTTCTGATAAAAAAGAATTCTTTAAACAATGATTTTGATAAAGGATTGGGATTACAGAATACAGTGCCCCTTAAGCCTGTTATTGCAATAACTACACTTATAGACGTAGACTTAGACTGACTTAGACTGACTTAGACTGACTTTATTAATCCTAGAGGGAAATTTTGGTATTATTAATAGTGATGTATAACTTATTTTAATGAAGATTCATCATGGCAAATATGGATACAGGTTATCCTGTGGCACTTTGATTGTTTGATGTTGTCCCTCTGTTTAAAGCAGCACAGTAAAGGCCTGTGAGCATAGGATGATAGAGGAATGTTAGGGATACTCTAGGTGGGCAAGGAATGCAGTTCCACAGCCAACCTGTAGGGTAACTGGAGCAAAAGTTTCTCAAATGTGACCAACATGGTTAATGCTGAGTTTCGGATTCCGGATAATCTGAATTGTCGTGGTGCATGTGTTGACAGATGTTGAGATATTTATAGATGTAGCCAACAGACTGAGTATAAGGGTTTGTCCTGTTTGGTGAATACTAATGTTTTGAAGTTTTAAACACCTCACATTTTAACTGACTGAATAAGTGTCACTGAACCTAATGACAACTGGAAGGGCTACTGTTTAGTCAGTGTTCAGATTGCGTGCAGCCACAATTACAACATTGTTGAAGTGCATGGCAGAGTTGCAAGGAGAAAGCTATGGCTTAGTGCTTTCGATCTACAGTTTGCTAAAGATCACTTGAACAATCCAGTAGGCTAATGGAAAAGTGTTTTGTTGAACCAAGACTACAATACACCTTTTTTGGTTTAAATTGGAAGCTGTATGAATGGGAAAGGCAAACACTGCTTTCCAGGATAAGAACCTTATCCCATCTATGAAACATAGTGGTAGTATCATGGTTTGTGCATTTTTATTTCATCTGGGCCAAAACGGCTTTTGTTGATAAAACAATCAATTCTAAGTATACAAGGATACTCTACAAGAAAATGTCAGGATATCGGCCTATGACCTGAATCTAATGGTTAAAGAAGAACAAAGGAAACATTTTGTAATGAGGGCTGCAAGGTGGCGCAGTTGGTAGCACTGTTGCCTCAGCAAGAAGGTCGCCGGTTCATGTCCTGGTGGGGCACCGGGATCTTTCTGCGTGTAGTTTGCATGTTCTACCCGTGCAGCGTGGGTTCTCTCTGGGTTCTCCGGCTTCCTCCCACAAATCTAAAAACATGTTGAGGTTAATTGGTGATTCTAAATTGTCCATAGCTTGAATGTGAGTGTGCTTGGTTGTCTGTCTCTAAGTGTAGCCCTGTGATAGACTGGTGACCTGTCCAGGGTGTCCCCTGCCTTCGTGCTTTCACCCTAAGTTGGCTGCTGGGATAGGCTCCAGCCACCCGCACCCCCCTCCCACCCTAGTGAGGATTGAACGGTGTATAGATAATGGATGGATGGATTTTGTAATGACCAAGTCAAAGTCTTGACCTTAATCTGATAGAAATGGTTTGGAAGGGCCTTAAGTGTACAGTTCATCTGAATAAGCCCACCAACTTTCTGATCCAAGCCCACCAGCAATCTGGAGTTAAAGATGTTCTGTACAGAGGAATAGATTCCCTCAGGTCAATGTGTAGCATCAACAGTTTGCAGAAATGTTGAGTTGAAGTTATTGCTGCTCAAAGGGATTCTGAAAGCTGCTCACATATATGTAATACTGGATTATTTTTTCTATAAATAAATGGCTGCGTATTATAGTTTTTCCCATTTGATTAATTGGATTCGGTTTGTCTACTTTTGGGACTTGTGAAACTCTAATGATGTTTTAGGTTGTATTTATACAGACAAAAAGAACTTCTAATGGGTTCACATACTGCAGTAGCAGTGGTAGCATTCGTACTTTCAGCTCATTTCTCTAACACTTGGAAATCAAGTTTATAAATGTGTTCTGAAGCAGTCAGTAAAGCCTGGATAAACTATTAGTTGTTGTAGGCTGAAAACAGACTTTATTTGGAGACAAAGTGAAAGTAAGCACATCTGAAGTGTTGATCATCTTCCTTGCATAAGAAAATTGCACACAATTGCACTATTTTAAAATTAAAGGTGAAAGTGTGTCTCTACAGTGTGATTTATGGTTGCAACAAATTGGATATATTTTAGCATTTCATTATTTTCTCTTCTAATTCAGTTTGGCTGACTTGGGAGGTTGCTTCTAATCTGTTTAACCAACTGCTTGTGTTTCTTGACCCATCAGTCTGTAGAAATGAGAATAACATTGGCATTTTGGAAAAAACATTACACTTGTTGCTGTGTTAATAAATGCATCCAGTACAGAGAAAAGCCAGGGACACACTGTCAGTGCATTTTGCAGAAATGATCTCCAAATCCAACTATGGCGTCTTGCTTTCTTTGTCTACATTTAAAGCAGATAAGATGCAATGTGTAAATGAAACCTGTTTGCTTTGTTTCCCCTGTGAAAACGTTTACTGACCTGACTTTAAGTAAGACTAAACACCAAGATACCCAAAATGTCAGTGTTGTATACACTGGACTAAATGATAACCATGAGTGTGCGTGTTTGTGCGTGTGTGTGTGTGTGTGTGTGGTCAGGCTGTTTCTGGAGAAGACCCAGCTGGAGTACTCTGAGGAGGAGAATGAAGTCCTCGGCCAGGGTGGCAGTGGGACCATTATCTACCGAGCCCGATATAAAGATGAGCCAGTGGCTGTCAAACGCTTCCACTTTAAGAAGAGTCAGCAGCAGACTGTCAGAAGTGACACAGGTACAGAGGGTATTTTCTTTTAATGATGTGTGTATGGTGTCGTGTATGGCTATTAACAAAATAGTTTAATGGGTTTATGAAAGCTGATGCTAATATTTTGAAAGCTGCTGATATAAAACTTTACTGTATGGAGTCAGTACTGAATACAAGAATTAAACTTGTCAGTATGAAAAAGCTGTAGAGGCATTAAAATATAGACCGTGCAATGAAAGCCATCATTACTGCCTTTAATTGAAATATTCATGTTGCTACTACTTTTGTTCAGGGAATCAGGAAAACCATTTTCCACAGGACATAAGTAGAGTGTAATTGAATTTACAATAAACATAACCCTACTCAGTGTCAGAGTTAGGAGTCTAGTGAGTGTGTGCTTTTTACCAAAGGTCAATACCTGCCCTATTTCAGTCTAATTCCTAAATCTCTCATATCATTGCCTGGTTAACTCTCTTTTTTTTTTCACAGTGGATGTAGATCTGTGATCAGGCTGTCAAAACAATGTGTTCACTACCAATAATTTAATATCATATACGCACTGATGAATTACAACCATCTGTATCATCTTTATTAGGCGCTGCAGAGGCTTTATATATCTACACTGAATAATCAGAGATGCATTTCAATTGCACACTTTTGGAAGTCTCTTTTTTTTTAACCATGCTAGTGGTGCAGTTCTAGGCATGGCATTTTCAGGCAGATGGTCTACCACTGACTTACAGGATGGATAGTCATGACATTTTAAGATGAATGCTACTGGCATTAATGGACTGTTGTTTTTTCTCTTGCTTTACCATAAGATTGACATTTATGTTGCACAGTGCAGTAGCTTAAGAAATATTGTAAGGATTTCCATGTGGTTAGCCACAGTTATTCAAGATCCTAAAGAGATTAATTCTAATGACATTTGTTAGCCTGCGACTTACCAACTTGTACCATCAGCATAACTTTATACTTATTTAGTGATATGCATTTAAAAAGCCACTTGATGTATGGGCATTATTTTTGGTATTTGGTGCACATCTAAATGTGTCCCATCAGATCAGTTTTGAACTTTGGTCCCAATACTGGTCTGGGCATATTTAATCGAATTATTAAAAGTTTAAGTAGAGCCAAATCTTACCCTTTCTTCCTTTTGCCCTACTGTGTTTAGTCTACCTTTGTCTGATAGTGTTTATTTAGTTTTTAAGCATTGTAGTGTGAGCTCACCTCAGTCAGAGTGTGGAAAAGTGAAAAATTATTTGGATGCACCTTAAAAATTCACACGGTGAGCTTGGGGAGAAGACAGGGAATCTTGTATGTTCAGCTATGTAGAAACATTTGACTGTAGGTAGTTGTAAAAAGCCATTTGGCAAGTAATATAACAAGGGGTTTGTGAGGAGAGGAATCTCTTTTCCACTGAGGTTAGGACTTTTAGACCAGACAGTAGAAACACGGAGACAGTTTCTTCAGTAGAAAGTAGTTGTACATTTCTTTCTTTTTTTTTGTTCTACCACAAACTAAATTCCATTCAGCTCCATTGTATTAGTGCCATTTCATAGTCAAATGTCTCAAATTAAATCTAATTATCTTTGACTTCCTTAAGTGATGGGATGCATTTATACTGCCAGTTGTCCCACAACTGCAAATATAATTTTATTTAAGCAGAAAAACTAAAGTCTCTATGTACTGATACACTAAAAAAAATCCTGAAAAACTGTTCAGAGAAATAGTAATTACAAAAAAAAAAATAAAAATGTATCGACCGCTCTAATGGTGCTGGATTCATCCTGAGTTCAACCCAGTGATTTGACTGCAGAAGCTGTGAATCTTGAACTGTGTAGAAAAGCATTTAGTTTAATTTGGCCACAAAGGCTCACAATGACATATCAAAAAATTGAAATAATCAATGAAGTGACCTGCTGCCATGTAGGTAAACTGCACACAGTCTCCCTCTCAGATTGAAGATCATATTGATCGTGTTGCTACAGCTGTTGAATCAGGTTAAAGAAAAAAAAAGGGCGACTTCCTACATTTGTAAGTTCAGCACAACATGGTGTCTGAAAAGGGATTATAAGAAATGTATGAGAGTTGGTCATGTTGTGATACTAAAGGAAATGGAAATGAGTTCCAGCAAAGCCTGACCTCGATATCAGGAGGCAGAGGTCCACCCAGTTTACCTTCTGATTGCAAGAAGTGTTGCTAGCAGCAAACCTAAACTGACATTTATGTTCCTAGAAGTTTAGCACGACTAGCAAACTGTGGCAGCAAACCGCCAGTAGTGACAAATTTCTTATTATTGCCAGAATATTGCTGGGACTTTTGCAGTAGTGGCCAGCATTAGCAGACTTAAGATCACATATGACAACTAATGTCTTTGCCACAAATCTGCTTCAGACATTTCACTTTAGTAAGGGGAAGCTTCAGCATCGTGACAATTAAATATAGAGTAGCTGCAGGCTTCGCTCTCTACTGCAGTACTGTATTTTTCTGTTGAGTAACATAAAGGATATACAGTAGGTCGAAGAAGAAACTTAAGAGGAAATATAGAACGAGGAAAATACTAGAACTAGCATTCCTTTTTTAACTTTGCTGCACCCTCTTGTTCCTATTTTCATTGCTTTAGACACCATGATGAAACATCTGCAGTCTGCAAATGCCTGTCGAAGCTTCTCTGAATTTCGCCAGGAGGCCAGTATGTTGCACTCTCTGCAGCATCCCTGCATTGTCTCTCTGGTGGGCATCAGCATTCATCCACTGTGCTTCGCCCTGCAGTTAGCCCCTCTGGGTAGCCTCAACACTGTGCTGGAGGAGAAGCACAAAAGCAAAAGCAAGTCCAGAGATTTTATCTTATGATTTCCCACTTAAAGGTAATGCCTTTTGAAAACCTGTTTCTTCATTAGTGGCACTTTAAATTATGTTTTGTTTCTCTAGGCTCCAAGTACATGCCCCTTGGTCACATGCTAACCTTCAAAGTGGCCTATCAGATTGCAGCAGGACTGGCATACCTTCACAAAAAGAGCATCATTTTCTGTGACCTCAAATCTGACAACATCCTGGTGTGGTCCCTGGAGGTTCGTATGGCAATCACAATGAGGAAGCAAACTGTTGGTTGTTGAAATTTGTTGGTTTCACTTTATTGAAAATATCCCTGTATATTTCTTAAATAACCTGTTTGCATATCAAATGCTGTCAGGGACAATAAAATCTTGTTTCTATGCATTTTGGGCAATTAAAAAATAAATAAATAAAAAATGGAATTAAAGTATTTTTTTTCTATATAAAGAAACAGATGGGTGAACTGTTTTCTATCATCTAATTCAGTTTGTTTATTCAGTTTATTTACTCATTTGTGTGTCTTTTTTCAGGTGCAGAATCCACTCAACATTAAACTGTCTGACTACGGCATTTCTCGACAATCTTTTCATGAGGGGGCATTGGGAGTTGAGGGCACACCAGGTTACCAGGCTCCTGAGATCCGACCAGGCATCGTGTATGATGAGAAAGTATGGGCCACCTCTTTTTACCACATATGAGTGTGCCATTTTAAAAGTATTCAAGATAATATTAGTGCAGTTTTCTGAATAATTAATAGATTATTAATGTTTCTGGAACATGTTAACGGTTGACAGGCCTATGAGGTATATTTCCAAGAATATCTGGAACAGTGCTGGGATGCTGAGGCTTTATGCACCAGTGGATGAAGCTAGTAAGCGATATGGAAAATGTCAGTGGAGGTTAAGTAAAGTTCTTGTCAGTGACCAGTGCTTTGTCTGGGGGCACCGCTAGAATAATTTGTCATGTGCATTTGGTGGTGGAAACAGGATTGAGAATGTTTGTGACCACACAGACGTGTGCAGCTGCAGCAGTTATGCAATGTAGCTACCTTGAGTTCTTCCTTCCCTCCTATTACCCACTAAATGTTCCTGCAATAGAAACACTTCTTAATGCATGTTTGCTGCAAATGCACCACAGGGACAATTGCAGTTGTATCTTTGCCTTACTATCCATTTCATCTACTGACATGTAATAGATAGCCTACCACCACACACTCATTAAAATCTAAGGCTATATTTTATACAACAACAGCGTACTCAGAGCTCTCTGGAGGTGATTATAAAATGCCTCAGATGTAATGCTGACCTTTATGCTCCATGTTTTTTTCTCTCATCACCACTTGAAGGTGGACATGTTCTCCTATGGTATGGTGATGTATGAACTGCTGTCTGGCCAGAGGCCAGCACTGGGATCTCACCAGTTTCAAATAGCAAAGAAGCTCTCCAAAGGCATTCGGCCAATACTGGGGAGTCCAGAGGAGGTTCAGTTCTACAATCTGCACAGCCTGCTGACTGAATGCTGGGACACCAAGCCAGAGAAGGTGAGCACTTCTGCTTGATCACACAACTCAGCAGTGAAACTACAAGTTTCCTTGTTTGCCTATTTTTGTAGGAGATAGACTGACTTTGAAGGTGAACCTATGACCCATAAGCTGTAGATGGTTTGTCTATCAATATGTGTGAGTGAGAACAAGACAGTAAGAAGTAGGCCCGGTGAGCTTTGACCGTCTTTGAGATTTTATTTTGACAGTCTAACGTACCTCAATGCATCCTGGTAACACAATGGCAGGTATCATGACACACACAGTTTTTGTCCAAGGAGGTGAGCACACTTTTAAAAAAATGTAAGTCATATCTCAATGTGAGTAACTTGCTTAAAGAAGATCAAATTACCTTCATTTTGATGTAAAAATTGTGCATTTAGAGGGCAAATTGTGAGAAGGAAGCAATCTTAACACAACATTTAGCATATTTAAAGGGGTCACAAAACATAAGTATTGACCCACTTTTGACGTGACTTCATTCATTCAAAACTGATGCTAGAAGTCGCACAATTTAGTGAAATGGAGATCATCTGAGTGTAGTGAATGTGTCTCTAGTGATTGTGGTATAAAGACAACTGGATCTGGAAGGTCCAGTTACCAGAGAATCAGTACCCCTGACTATAACTACACGGTAAAGACTAAACAACACTCCAAGCAACTCTGTGTGTGTTACTACCAAATCATGGGAGGGATACAAGAACATTTCCAAGTCACTGAATATCATAGTACAGTTAAATTCATCATTAAAAAGTGGAAGAATTGTGGCATAAATGTGCCTAGAGCAACCCGTCCTCAAAAACAGAGTGAGGAAGCAATAAAGAGACTAGTGAGGGAGGATACAAGACACCTGTGACTTCTCTGAAGGAGTTATTCTTTCGCAGCAGAAAATGGGAGAGACTGTACATAGAGCAACTGTTGCCTGTTTATCATTTGTCAAAGCTTTATGGGGGTGTGGCAAACACAGAGTTGAAAACTGTTGACAACAAGCTCACTAGAGCTAACTAAAGTTCACCAGATGATATGTGGGAGACACTAAAATCAGCTGGAATAAGCTGAATAATCATATCAGACACTATGTTTGACTGACACCGACGGCTGCACATCATCACAAACACACCATCCCACACTGTGAAGCATGGTGGTGGCAGCATCATGATGTGGGAATGTTTCTCGGCAGTAGGCCCTTGAAGGCTTGGAAACGTAGATGGTTAAATGAATGGAGTAAAAGTATAGGGAAATCCTCGAGCACAACATGATGTAGTCTGCCAGAGAACTGTGGGCTGGGATTTTTCACTTGTCACAGTAATTTTACATGGGTTTTTATTGGAATATTAATCACAACAGCCTGTGCATTTTGTCAACACTGCACAACAAAATGCTAAAATGTCAGGGCACAGCATTCCCAACCAAGCTGTAAGTTTTGATACAGAATTTATATGGGCTTTCTAAAAGCTGCAGAATGAGTTATCTGTCAAAAACTGTGACAGAACTGCAGTGTACCAATGACAGTCTGTGGGCTATTTGTATCATTATTCTTTTTCAGAACCAGTGTCTGGCTTAATCAAGCATGTCTGAATCATTATAATGGCTGAACAGTAATACAACTTGTCACTGTGTTGCTGGAGTAGCTTAACAGAGTCTGAGCAAAGTCACAGATGAGCGAGCGAGCTTGGATAAAGTGAGTGGGGCAGGATGGATGTAGAGAGAGGCTAGGAGCACGTAGATCCACACATTCTAGATGAAGCAACAACGCACAGTTACAGCTAAGTCATTTTAAGGTAGGAGGAGTTCCCCTTCAAAAAATCTAAATATGTAGCTTTAATACACAAAGATGCTTTTACAGTTTAAATCCTCTACCGTGTAGACTGAGTCTACCATGTCCTTTTAAACTAATTTTGCTTGTTTGAAATAGCGCCCCCTCATGGTGTGTATGTGTGTCTTTGTCTGTGTGTGTGCAGAGGCCGGTGGCAATGCAGTGTGTTAGACAGATGCAGGAGCCCAGCTTCCCCTGCCTCAGGTATTTATTACCCTGTGACAGCCACTCGCAGCTCTTCCTGTCCCAGCTGCAGGGATACAGCGCTGTGTTCTGGGATGGAGACAAGGAAGACAGGTTTGTTGCAGCTCTCCTCTCTACTAGCTAACTTTTATTTGGCATTAATGCAAGATGAGACTTATGTAGATGTATAGTGTAATCCATATTTAATATGATTTAGCGCAGTTTAGTTGATGCATAATTACTTAATTATCTATGAAAAACTATAATGATAAGGAAATGTTTTATTGGTGTTGCATTTCCTAAGATTTCCATGGAAAATAAGTGTTGTTGCAGGTCTTTTTTCGAACCACAACAATGTTTGTATGATACTAAAGAAAAGGAAATGCTAAGCTTTTTTAATGAATACATCATATGGGCATAACATTGAGTCAAGCTCATGAGGGTCAAAGTCTCATATGCATGGCATGATATTGCATTTTCAAACAGATGTTAAAGTCCTTAAGTCCAGGCAGCATAGCAATATGTCTCTGAGTGTTTACCCTGAGCACAGCTTCTTGCTACAGATTTTTAACTGGGAGGAGAATGAGTCACTGGTCAAAAACCTTGCCACATGAGAACATTACCTTTTTGCCCTCACAGAAGTAGTTTCACACAAATATATGTGGATGTACAGTATAAATCTTACAATCCTCACTTACTTATGCCTGATGCAATAGCTATTGTTTTCTGTGTGGAGCAGTTGGATTCCAGGTTAACTTCTGTGTAATGAAAGCAGTTTTCGTATTAGTGGTGTTAATCATTACAGCTGACTCCTGTAGACTTTTTCCTTCTGTTAACTCTTTGCCTGTGTCAAGACAACGCTACCTCCCCTCCCCAACTCTCCCACTTCTCTTTCTGTCCCTCATCCTCCTCTCTTGCTTTTGTCCTTCCACTCTATTTGCTGGTTTACACTCCTTACAAGGAAGAAACAAACGTTTCCAAACTTTTTTAAGAGGCTTTACTTTTTTGACAAAATATTTTACTTTTTTTTTTTTATTATTACCGTCACTACTAATTCAGTGGTTCAGACAAAAAGGTCTCAGTAATTAAATGTGTGTTGTGTAGGAACTACAGTGTGGTGAATGTGGAGAAAGGCCAGGTGGAGGTGGAGAGGATGTCCTGTCCAGGCAGCAGGATTAGCTGCCAAATGAAGATGGGTAACTCTCTGTGGATGGCCACTGAGGTACACACCACCCAGCCAACACCATCTGAAATCCCATTCTGCTTCATCACTGTTCAGACCTCCTGGGCAACCTGGGATACCTGTTGTTTTAATGCAGCTTTCCAGGGAAATTAAAAACTGTAAAGAAAAATCTATGGAAACAATCAAGATTATTTTCTTCTAATTGAACTGCTAGAAAACATTGATAGAAGAGCTGGAGGCGGACTTTAGGAGAGTGTGTGTTTTACAGAAGCTAATCGCCTCTGAGAGTTTCTTCTTGTAACATAAAAATCCCATGAAAAATCTTTGGGGGAGAGGGAAATGGAGAGAAGAGAGTCCTGGTGCTAAGACAGCCCAGACTGGAGCAGCAGTGTGCATCAACCTGGTGTTTGAGATTGATTTGGTAAAGGGAAATTATATCAAATCATCCAAAGACTACACTCTATTGTTGGCATAAAGTAAGAAGAGGTCAACATCCACAAACACTAAATATATATCCTCAGAGAGAATGTGATAATATTGTAAACAGAATTACTGTTTGTGTGATTGTGTGTTTGTGTTATAGGAGCAGGAGGTGTTCATCTACAGTCTGAAGGACATGTGTCCGCTCAGTAAACCCCAGAAACAGTTCTCCTGTCCAGCCATCATCACCTGCCTGTTCCCTGTTCCAGCAAGAGAGCAGGTCTGCTCATGTCTCAGTTATACACATACAAGTCTACAGTATACGGATGTCTTTGTTGTTTGTCACTGTAGCATTACTGTAGGACTCGGAGAATGTCTGCCAGCAGCAGAGTTCATGATCCAGAAATCATCTCATTTTTAACATTTGAAAACTGTCTGAGTTTCCTAAGCCCAACAGATGTTGGAATAAATATTATTGATATCTTGTGCATGAAAATATGTAATGTTTTGTTAATTAGTCCTTTATTTGCTCGGCCTAATGTTGTGTATACAAAATGGGATGCCACAGAATCGACTAATTGTCCCATGTATTTGAACTAACAGTGCCAATTTATCACATCTCAACAGCCAGGAGTGCAGGATTTGTTATTGTGATTTGAGCACATCAGTATGCAAATATTACATGTTGGTCTGAGTCTGCATCAAACCCACAGTCATAGAGGCTATGTGACAGCTACGTCTACAGGTCATATCAGGAACATTTCTGTGACACATCCAACACAATACAAGTCTGAACTGAAAATTGTCAGGTAAAGAATACAGCACAAGTACTATACAAAGAGTAATTACAGTATACAACAGCAATGAGTACACGTCTGTGTAATATCACAGAAATGTTAAAACCTTAAAGTTTTGAGCCAATGGGCTATCTGCCTGCACATCTGTATCATGGCTTTGCATGGAAAAGAATTGCCAGAGGAACTGAAAAATCCAATTGTGAGACTCATGAGGGACAAGGACATAGGAAGATGGGTGATCAACTAAACATGAGTGTACCACAGTTTCAGCAGTGATCAGGAGGTATAGAAGGAGCCATACTAGCACTAATAGTAGCGCTAATCAGAGCTGCAGTGTTCGTCCTCCTAAAATGACCCCACTGACAGTCCGTTGCTTGCACAATCTAGCTCTGAAAAACATATAGACAAGTGATTCAGACTTTGCACAGGGGTTATTAATGGAAATCAGAGTGTCTGTTACAGCTCAGACATTGTGGAGGACAGTGCATAATGTCATCCTCTATGGATGGCATTCAAGTAAAACATCCTTACTTGCTGTTCAGTACAAAACTTAAAGATGAAATTCTTTTAAACAGCACGAAAAGAAAACTGATGAATATTGTTAGCACATATTTTTGGTCATGTGACCATCAAGATAACTCAGAAGAGATCCAGCATGAACCTGACCAGGACGAACACAGTGAATGCATAGTCCCAACAGTGACGCACGGAGGTAGGAGTGTGATGGAATGGGAGTGCTTGAGTGCAAAAGATGTTGGGGAGATGACATTTACAGACTATACGATGAATGGCTGTGGACATATCAAAGTACTGGTTCACAAGATGACTAACAGACTGCAGACTAATAGTCTTGGCAAAAGAGAAATTTCCCAGCAAGATAACATCAAAAGCACACTGCCAAAACCACACAAGAATTTCTAAAGAAGTAAAAAGTAAAAACTATGACCTGGCCAAGTCTGTCATCTGACTTAAATCCAGTAGAATGTCTCTGGGGTATTTTAAAGAGAAAGGCAGAGCAACACAGCCCCTCCAGCTGAAAAAAATGTCTCTGTAGAATATCATCAGTCTCCATGCTGATTCAGTCCATCTTAAATAAATAAGGTGGACAAAGAACAATAACACACATTATTGAAAAAAAACAAAAAAAACAAACAGATTTGACTCACAGTAAGGAAAGGTTCACTGACTTTAGAGTTTCTACTGTGGGCTTGTAATCTTAATATAATCAATCAAAACTACTACTTTTTAATTTTGCATATGAACAGATGTCCTATTGTTTAACTTAGAAGTAACTGAAATGCTGTGAGGTGTTATAGTTTTGACATTTAGTGATATTGCACAGGTGTTTACTCACTTCGGTTGTATACTTGTTTGTATACTTTTTATTTGGCTTTACACAATACCTACACCACTGACTGTATATAAAGACGGACAAACCCTCTGTGACATCATCTGTTGGTTTCCATAAGAGCTGTTTTAGCTCAGTGTGGCGGCTCCTGTCTTCAGCATCTTGTCAGTACCTGACTCTTAATGACTCCCAGCTCATCCAAAAATGAGCAAAGCGGTAGACTGTGAGTTGAGCTGATGCAGACAGCTTTTAGCCATTCACTATCCTGTGATGTCACCCACCTATGACTTTTACCTTCTTCACCTCTTTCATCAGCACCTTCTATCACCTTATCACATGCTCTTGGATATGCACTTGTGCTACGTCCATGTGACGACAAAGACAGCATACAGTTAGTGCTGAGCATTGGTCACCTGCACTTTGGAGGTGCTCCGAGAAACACTAAGTCTGTTGCTGTGTGCACAAAACAAAGAAAAATAGACTTCAAACCTAAAAACTCATTTGCATTGTATTTTTTTTTTGGAATCTGTGATTTAATCTGAAATCGTGGATTTGAAGGTGATTTATTCATTTGTTTTTTAAACCAGTTCCTTGTGTATTTTTCCTGGTTGTCACACATAAAGTTATTGCTGTTTATTTTCCTGACAATGTAAGTTTGTGAACATACCACTCCATGGCAACTCAGCAGAAAACCAAAAACATGGCATTTAATTCTAAAAAGACCTTCATTTCCAACTTGTCACAACTTGTTTTGACATTAAACAAGGACTGTGAATTTTGTACAAACATTTGTGCTTGTTGTTAGTAGCTTCTCCTGACTCAGCCAGTCAGGAGCTACTTTCTGGTCGTGGATGTTCTGAATACAGCCCCAGTTCTTGTTGTGTAAGAACAATGTCACACTCATGAAGAGTAAAACTCCATTAAAACAATGTTAAAGCCAATAGAGCACAAAACCCCAAATGTAAGGTGATGATTAAAATGTAAAAAGATTCCTGTTCCTCACCTGCTACAGAGCCTGGCCAAAGTGTTTGCGGGGATGTCTGATGGCCTGGTGGCAGTGTACAGTGTGGTGGAAGACCTGCCTCTGGATGGGGAGACCTACCTGTGTTCACACACCTTTAACAAGACAGTGTTTGGTCTGAAGGACTCAGATCCCAGACAGAGACCCTACCCAGTCAGGAGCATGGCTCTGGTCAGCAGTGGCTCTCAGGTAAGCAGATCATCTGTTAGAAATCTGTTAATATTGAATATAAAGTCATAATTGAGATGTCTTTAAGAAAGTCAAATAAACGGACAGCATGGACCCGTCAGCCAAACCCATTTACATTTAGGACCCTGAATTGCCACTCTGTCTTCACTTTGTCATTCTTGTCCCTGCCCATGTGTTTAACAGCTGTGGTTCTCCAATGGTCCAGCTGTGCTTGTGATCGACTGTCTTCGTCTTCAGGCAGTTCAAAGGCTGGAGTCCTACAGCCTGCCATCTTCTATTATAGCCATGGCAACCAGCTTCAGTTTTTGGGGAGAGGAAGCAGTGTGGACCCTGGATGACCACATCAACACCCTGCTGCTCTACCACGCTGCCTCCTACGAGCTCTGTGCTAAGTACTGGTGAGTGGAGCTTTAATGTACAGCACTGCTGGCGTAAATGTCATCATCAGGTGTAGAAACCTAGGATTTTTAACATTTTAAAAAATGGTCCCTATAAACATATAAGTCTTTGACAAAAACAAATGATATTATAGAGATCCCATGAGACTACTTGGAGACATTTCTTCATCAAGTGTCATATCTTGGAGGCTTTGGAATCATTAGACTCATCTTCAGTTAATTTTGTCTCATCTTGAAATCCACAGCAGGCAGATAAAAATTATTGACAGATGTTGATGACAGAAATAAAGTATTTCTGTATGAGCTGATTTTTGAAACGGTCAGTACAGAAATACCATCCATCCATTATCTATACATCACTTTATCCTCTGTAGTTTTTCGAGGGCCTGGACACCAGTCTATCATAGGGCTGCATAGAGAGACAGACAACCAAGAACACTCACATTCACACCTACGCACAATTTAGAATCATCAATTAACCTCATCGATTTTCTTTCCTTTATCCAACCTTAACAGCCTCAGTGTGCGCTGACAGTCACTTGAAATGTGTAGCCCATCTTGATTTTACCTTATAAAGTTAATCCACCTTAATCTGACTCATAAAGCTAATTTGGAGCTAATGGGATCCCTTTAAATCTTAATTAGATCACGACTTTGAGACACAGAGCTGAGCACTGACCACATCATTTCACAGTGTAGGAAGCGGACAGGTTTAGCCTGCAATGTTAGTGGCCACAAAGCAACAGACAACAAAGGTTGCAGCAAAAACTCACCAAATCACTGCCACAGACAGAATAAAAATGTAAAAATTAAAGTCTGCTCTGTAAGCTCAGTTTGTTGCAGAACTTCTGTTACATGAGGACAGATCAACGCTTCCTGTTTGTGTTCCAACGCTACAGTTTGTTTACAGTTTGCGCTGACAAACTTCTGACCAAACAAACACAAACAAACCAACACCTCCATTCCTAATGTCACCAAACAAGATAGTTTCAATGAGGTGCCTGGTGCAATGCAGGAACTTCAATCCAGTCTTCAAGTACAACACAAGTGCTTCAATAAGAACAGCTCCAAAGCACAATGCTGCAAGTAACCATTAGCAAGGTATCAGAGAATCAGTTGCAAGCTGCTCACATCAGTAATCTAATAAGTCCTGATGCTTGGCAGGATGTGAAACGAAAATAAAACCAACATAAAAACAGACATTATGCATGCGGCTGCACTGTGTTTATCTGCCAAAGGCTTTGTCAAAGTTGGCATTTAAAGCCAGTTTTAAACGTGAGTTTATGATACAGTTTTTAGATTCTTGTTGTTTTTGTTGTTTTATTAGAATTTTAAGCGTGTCATCAAACATCTGGATCTGCAGGGAATCAGCAATTCTGGAGTCCCTAATTATTGCTGTCTTACTTCAAGTGTGTTTTTAGCCTGGTGGATAAGCTAGCGAGTCACTTGCACAGAGGATGTTTTAAGCACCTTCTACAAATATAATGTTCTATTAGAATAGAATATACTTTATTTAACCCAGACTTGGGAAATTTACACACCACAGCAGCATCCAAAAATATAGAAAGAAAGTACAAGAAAATAACAATAATTAAGTAATATGCATCCTGCGGCCCCAAAAAACAAGGCCAAAGCCCCACCATCTCCGGTTGGGCAGTCCACATACTGGCTGAATGTGGGGGGAGTGGTAGAGAACAATGTATGATTAAAGTCTCCTGAGATGATGATCAGAGACTGAGGGTGTGATGTTTGCAGCTGGGACACTGAACTGTGGATGAGTTCACAGGCTGCAGCAGCATCAGTCAAGGGGGGGGATGTAAACTGCAATCACCAGGACGTGCGAAAACTCTCTCGGCAGGTAAAATGGCCACAAACCAATTGTCAGCAGTTCAACATCCTTCGTGTAGCGCTGCTCTTTAACGCTAACGTTCTCAGCATTACACCATCTCTCATTCACATACATGGCGAGTACCCGCCTCTCTTCTTACCACTCTCCCCCAGCTGCGGGTCCGCTCTGACCAGGTGAAATCCGTCCAAAGTGACGAGCGAATCTGGAGTGACTTCGTTCAGCCATGACTCCGTGAACAACATGAGGCTGCACTCCCAATACTCCCACTGCAACCGGGTCAGCGCTGTTAGCTGTTAGCTGTTAGCTCTTCCAACCCGTGAGGGAGAGACCTCACGTTTCCATGATGATGGATCGACAGAAGGCTTGTAGTGTCTTCTCTTCTCCCGACACTTCACTCCTGCCCTGCATCCCCTCTTCCTCCAGCACATCGGGGATGTCCGGTCTCTCCCACGATGGTGGCTTGGCCTGGCTCAGCTGTTCATGAGTATAAAAACAGTGGAGCCATGGCTCAATGGCTCAACGGCTCACCAGACGCGGACCCCAAAAACTTGCAAAAAAAAAAGCAAAGGAACAGACAAACAAAAACGCCATCTGCATCTCCACTTTTCCTGCACAAATGTGGTACAGCTGTGTGAAATTAAGATGTTAAAAAGATCGAAGAAAAACCAAAGTAAATAAGTAAAAATACAGAAAGTAGATCGGAGCTGCTGCAACTGGCTGCCACTCTCACGGCGCCATAGCAACAAAAAAAAAAATAGAAAAGAAAAAAGTGCACATGTTCACTTATTTTGCAAATATTTTGCTCCTGTTCTCTACAGCTCAAATGTTCTTCATAGCAATCTACAGTTTGTAGTCCCAGTTGCAATCAATGACAGACCACACAAATATCAGAATGCAGTATACAAAATCTATTTTGCAAAACCTACTCGTATTTCAAGTTAAATAGCTTTAAAAAGTTTGATTTTGCATTTTTCAAATCCTCTCCAAATAAGTTGAAGCTTGCATTATTGAACTTAGATATCTAGTTAGTTAGTTAGTTAGTTAGTTAGTTAGTTAGTTAGTTAGTTTGTTCGTTTGTTCGTTAGTAGGTGTGTATGCATGTATGTATTTATGTTTTTGTGTAGGCAGTTACATGCTGTCAGCTCACCTGTTCACTTCAGCCTCTGTATCTTCTCCCTCAGCTTCCCCACTGATCCACTCTTTTCACCGCACATTGCAGGCGCTCCATCTGTCGTCAGTTTGTCCTAGAGCAGTTTCATTCTGTTTACACCTTTAGATTCTTCTTAAAATACATATTTTCTTGTGTTTGGGCCTTGTATTGAATTAATTACCAAAAGTTCCTTCATACACCATAACCTGGAGTCCACTCCATCAGCTCTTGTCCACAGCAAGGGATAATGCAGTGAAGTACTTGTAATTGGACGGGCTGATTTAGCTACTTCTTTGGCCATAATAAAACTAGCTTTCACAGCAGCCTCACTTTGTGATTTTGCTTTTTGTCAACATAGTCTGCTGTAACACAAAACTCCTGTCAACTCTTCTTCTTTCTGCGTCTTCTGCTGTTTGTCCAGGTCTTTGTACGTGTCTGGGGTTTTGTTTCGTGGTGTCATCTTAAGTTATTTTCTTTAGTTATGTCCACATCAGCTCTGCAAACAAGGCGAACAGGTTTACAGCTATTGTTAATAAACACATAATCTGCCTCCCACTCATCTTGAGAGCCCATGTTTTCAGTTTGCTTTTTATCAGGCCATTTGCTTTGAGGGCCTTACTTAAATGTATTTAAAAGTGGTGAGCATAGTGGACCACTGCCCTCTGATGAGTGTGTCAGTATAGCAGTGGGGAGGTGCAGCTGGGCTTGCAGTTCTTGGCATGCTAGCTGTTGCAGTGCAGGGATTTATAGCATCAGTGGTGTGTGTGGGCCAGTTATGATAGACATGTTGTATTATCCACTGTCTGTATTACAATATATATATATAATATATGGGCCTTGAGTTGACACGTCTGCTCTACAGCCTTTCACTATGTTACAAGGTGTGGACTCTTACTTTGAAGGTGAAGCCAAACATGCAGATGGTTTGTCCATTAATGTTGTGTGTGTGAGAAAAACACAGAGAGGAGTAGGCCTGGTAAGTGTCTTGGAACATCTGGGAGCTTTTGTTTTGACACTGTAGCAGCTATGAGATGATGCATTTTATTTTGGTAATCTTCCTTTAACATTTCAGAACCCTTATTTTGATAGTGTAGCCTACCTCAAAGAACCCTGTTAAGTTCCTGTAACTAATAAGAGGCTTTTACTTTAAAAATCCACCAAGATTCTCCTGTTAGCGCAGTGAGAAACGTGTTCCTGTTCTAAAAGGGTAAAAATCCTTTTGCTATAGATCCAAAAATATAGAAACTAACCAGTTTCGCCCAGTGAAAGAGCAGACAGAATCTCAGAGCTTTACAAAGATAGTTACAACTCTTCATTAGAAAAATATTTTACTGTGTTCAGCACAGTCTCGTCATTAACATTGTCATGTACCTACTGCATTATAAGCACTGACTTTGTGAATAATTCTCTAAAACACCACACTTTGTGGGGATTAGGGGAAACATAGGTTTGAAGCCTCTTCTTCCACTGTTGCATTGCCATGTTTACCAGTTAGATGAGCCAGAAAATGTTAATTTTCACAGCAGAGAAAAGACCCTTTAGCAACTAGAATTAACCGTTTCTTATACTTTGAGGGACTGATATTAGCATATTGTTTTTGACTTACTAATTCTTACATTTTTATTTGTGTCATTTTTTTTCCTCTTAATCTGCTCATTAAGGTTCATCTTTCTTTGAGGCTTCTTCAGGTTTTCCTTTGTGTTAAAGAAAAATGTTGTCATTTGTCTTACCGGGGAGCTTGTTGTCTGTGTGTGAAACCATTTAAGACACCATCTATGATACTTAGCTGGATAAGTAAACTTGACAGTGCTGAAAAAAGCAGAAACAGTTTGTAAACTTTACCTTATCCATGACTATTTAAAGCACCATTATACATTTGTTTCTTCACATTGGCCGGCTAATGCTAATTAGAAAGCGCCACACTCACAACAATGATGTAACACAACTTGCTCCTTCTGCTGCTCATTTATCAGTTGAAACATAATTTTATTTTGATTTGAGTGACTGTTTTTAAGATGATGTCTTGGTTTCAGCTGCTCAGAAAGCAATCCTCTCCGGGATGTCTTCACCGTGCAGCGTCCTGCAGGGCTCACCACGGTGGCAGCCACTGATCTCAACATCATAAATCAAAAAGAGAAGCATGACTGGACTGATGGAGAAATGACACTGATCTACAGTGAGACGGCGGGCACTCAGATCATCCAGCACCAGGATTCACTAACAGACTACTGCTCCATATCATCGAACTGCTCCCTGGAGCCTCAAGAGTCAGACTGTTCAAGCACTGCAGACCTCAGCTGCAGCGGTGTATCACTACCTGCAGACCTGGACCAGACAGGCAGCGACCAGGACGAGCAAGCATCCGCCAACCCTGTGCCTGACCTGACAATGACCCCCACAACGCCTCAGCTGCAAGCCTTCGCTGTGCTCCTGGTGAAGGGAACTCTGTGGATCCCCAGGTACAAAATAGGGCGTTCTCACTGGGCGCTCATTTTTCACTTCTTTACGAAATCCTGCTCCTCTATGAACAGATATGCTCGATAAAAACAGCACAACCATGGCTAGAAGTAGGGGACCCACAAATGTTTTCTGTGCAATATGAGACAGTTAGAATGTAACAAATCATTAAACAGAAAGTTGAATTTCTTGGAATATTTATTTTAATAAAAATAAAAAAAAAAAAACAACAACAACTAGGATCAACATGTTTACAACATTTTTCTGAGCACCCACATATATTATGAGTATTGGGAAAAAAATGTTGGTTCTACATGCTATAGATATTTTGCTAATTACCTTTTTAATTTGTTTCTGTACCTGGCTCCTTAATGTCTTATGTACCTGTATTTAGCCCAGTTGAACCGAGAAGTCCTTGAATTTTTGCCAGGTCTGAGGGCTTTAAAACAGAGACAGAACAACGAGAGTCATTACTATTAAAATATCTGAATTCTAAACACCTAGTGTATATCTCACAGGATTAGTACACTTAATGGAACGGCATAATTAACCTCAAGACCTGGCGTCCACATGAGTGGACATCACATTTTGGGTTATATAACCACAGTAGTTTTTTAAAAAATATCTTAATTTTTTATCATTTTAGTGTTATTAATATATATATATGTTTATTATTTTTAAAAATATTTTTTAAAATATATTTTTATTTTCTTTATATTTGTTATTTTTATTCTCTTTGCTATTTGATCGCAAATAGCCAAAAAGCAAAGAGAAATAAAAAATGCATATCAAACAAGAGCTCGGGTCTTAAGAGGTTGAAGTATATGATACATGCAGTGTATGTAAAATAAAAGCACAAAAACATGCAAAGAAATGATACATATATATCACTAAAACATATTTTTCCTTAAAAAGTGTACAAAATCTCGCAGACATTGTCTGTTTGATTATTCTGCTATTTGATTTCACTTATTTTATTATATGGTCTATCTTGTCATTGCATACTGTTATCTCAATTTTGTTGATTGATTTTATGAAGTGTGTTTTAATGGCACTGAGCAGAGTCTCCAGTGTTTTTGAAATTTAGGGCAATAGCCGTTTTTTTTTTTTAGTGAGGTCATTTAGTCAACCAACTCATGTGGAGGAGATTCGTATTTAAATGTTTTAATGTATGCATGTTATTGTTTAGTGTCTATGTTCTGACCTTCTCTATTTTTAGAAGGAAATATCAAGCTGAACTCAGCAGAGAGTGCACAGTCCTAACTTCTCTCTAATGGAGAACCTGTACTCAGATTCTACAAGTGAATGCTGTGGTGGGGCATTTAAATGCTGACAGTAACAGCCTCCACATGCAGCAGCATAGCTTATTAGTGTGTGGCAGTAAGAGGAGTTTGTCATGTGAGTGTGTCAGGCTCAGAGGGGGACTTCCTGGACTGGTTCACAGGCTTTGGAGCTCTAATGTCATGAACAATATTTGGATGAAAGCATGTGTCCACCATATTCTGTATTACCTGCTATATCACTAAATTCTCTATTACACTATATTGCCAAAAATATTCGCTCACCTGCCTTGACTCGCACATGAACTTAAGTGACATCCCATTCTTAATCCATAGGCTTTAATATGACGTCGGTCCACCCTTTGCAGCTATAACAGCTTCAGCTCTTGGGTGGGTGATGACTGAGTGCAAGGTGGTGGATATTGCATCCTCTGTGGAGCAGTTGGGATGGTAAGCAAACTGAAAGGGGTCAAGCGATGCAGGAAGGCTGGCTGTGATGTGTGGTTTGATGAGCCGGTCAAAACACTTCATCACAATCGGTGTCAGAGCGATGGGGTGATAGTCATTCAGACAGGCTACAACTGATTTCTTTGCCACTGGAACAATAATGGATGTCTTGAAGCATCTGGGGACAATGACCTGACTGAGGGAGATGTTGAAAATGTCAGTCAGCACATCAGCCAGCTCGTCAGTGCAGACTCTGAGCACGCGTCCCGGGATGTTCTCCGGTCCTGTCACTTTTCATGGGTTGACCCTGGCTAGGGTCCTCCATGTGTCTCCTGCACTGATGGTGAAAGCTGGCCTGACAGATGAAGGAGAAGGACCAGCCCTCTCTCTGATTGTCGGGTTCGATGCTTCAAAGCGTGCAAAGAAGTTGTTGAGCCTGTCTGGAAGAGAAGCATCATCATTGTCAACCCCCTGCCTGGTCTTGTAGTCCATCAGTAATTGGACTCCCTGCCACATCCGTCTGGTGTTTCCTGTGTCACAGAGGTGTTCCTGGATTTTCTCTGCGTAGGTGTGTTTCACAGCCTTGATCCCTTTTGAGAGCTCAGATCTGACTGAGTGAAGAGCAGTCCACCCTACCACCCTGAAGGCAGCATCATGGGCCGTCAGCAGTGAGCGTACCTCTGCAGTCATCCAGGGTTTTTGGTTTCCATGTGCTGTGAAGGTCTTCATGACAGTGACATCCTCTGTACACTTGGCGATGTAGCTGGTTCCCGCCTTAGCATACTCCTCAATGTCAGTCTGACCACCCTGGGAGGCTGCTGCTTTGAAAGCCTCCCAGTCAGTGTCCATAAAACAGTCTTGAAGTACTGAGGATGCGCCCTCTGGCCACATCCTGGCTTGTTTTTTTTACTGGCCTGCTGCGTTTCAGTAAGCGGGCACCAGCATGACAGAAAAAATTATCAGAGCGGCCGAGGTGGGGGCGGGGGGTTGCTTTGTATGCATCAGGGAAGTTTGAATACACAAAGTCCAGCATGTTCTCTCCTCTGGTTTTAAAGTCCACAAATGGCTTGAACTTAACATTCCCTACAGAACAACTGTTGCACCTCTGGTTAGTACACGTAAATATTTAATAACAACTAACATCCATCTAGGATCTAGTTAGGATTAGTAGGTCGGAATTCTTGCTTCTGCAACCTTTTACAGCTCCATCATATCGTGTTACTCAAATACAGTATAAACGCCTGTGCTTACTACATGTGTTGAATGATGTGTGTTGTTGTTTGACAGGCGGGGAGGTGATATGATGGTCATTGAAATGCAGACACATGGTCATCAGCTGCAGGGACGTGTCATTGCTGTCCTTCGTCCACCTGGATGTTCATCTTTGGGGTGAGCTCATCTCCTGCCCTGAAAAGCAGTGTTCATCAAACACGATGGCATATTCACAGCCACACACCTTTGTTTGTTTTCCAACTCCTTGTTATTTTTGCAGCACACCATTGAATCAGTTCTTGAAATCTGTTTTCCTGCGTTTTTTCTATTGATTTCACTGATATCAAGCTTATATTTATCTATGAGTTTGTCAGCTTTATCCCCTGAAAGAATTTCCAACATTGACCAGGTAACTTTAATGTAGCTTTACAGAGCTGGAAAATTACCAAAATTACCAGTAAAATCAACTATATTGTGACGTAACTAACACATTCCCAGGCAGTTTGTGATATTGCTATAGTTTGCCTTTTTTAATCAGTCTGTATTGATTTTAACACGTTACACTCTTATAAAATAGAGAGAGAGGTTTGAGAAAGAAGAGTGAAACATGATTTTATGTAGGTATCATTAAAATGTCACCATATCAATAATAATTGTACTGTATGAATTGTACTGCTACAGTTCCCTGCAGTGCCTTATAGAGGCAGAGTGTTCTATTCATACGAAGCATAAGAGTTTCAGGGCTTTTGTAGAAACAGGATTATCATGTTCGGTTGATGCAGCAGGTGTCTTTGGTCTTAGAAATTAGGTCAAAAAATAATTTGCTGCATCATCTTACGCTGTGAACTGTTATGGCAGACACTTTTCACCAGAACACCAGCAAAATGTTATCTATGATAAAAACACAAAGGATCAGTGTGTCTGCATGTACAGGGTTAGTATTTAAACTTATTTTTTATGTTTTTGAGGCTTTTAAATGACATCACATATAAACAGGAAGGGTGTACTTAATAAGATAAACAACTAAATATACATCTACACAAATATCTGCATGTATATGCACCCACACACACACACACACACACACATATATATATACACACACCTACACATATCCATGTATATATACATACAGAGATTAGCAGACAAACAAAAAATAAATAAATACAAAGAAAAAGGAAAGAAATAAAAAGATTCAATTTTATTTTTATTTTTTTTAAGAAAAAAAAAGGGTTCAGTCCGCTTCATTAAAAGAAAGAAATTTGCCCCATACCTTGTCAAAGGCTTTTGGGTTCTTCTTTAAATTGTACATATTTTTTTCCGGTGGGATATAAGACGAGAGTTCATTCAGCCACATACTAAAGCATGGGAGTGCAACACTTTTCCATTTCAATGCAATACACTTAAAAGCAGCTATCAAGGCCATTTTAACAAATCTGATATTATATTCAGAGTATAAAGGTAATGTTGACTCATCTCCAAGTAGTACAAATCTTAGGTTTAAAACAAACTCAGAACCAATAATTTTTTCAATGATACTTTTTACAGTTTTCCAAAACTCATCCAAATGGGAGCATGACCAAAACATATGGATAAGAGACCCAGTTTCCATTTTTCATTGAGGGCATAAAGCTGAGAGTTCTGGGTTCATTTTATTTAGACACTGTGGTGTATAATATACTCAATGAATCAAATTAAATTGCTGCAGTCTATGACGACTGTTAAATGAAAATGACTCTTTTGACAGACTGCTTTCCACTGTTCATCCTTAAATTCAACTCCAAGGTCTTGCTCCCATTTAAGCTTGGCCCCTACTGGGCCACAGATAGAAAACTTCAATAACATTTTGTACACAGTTGAAACAAATTTCTTTACATCTTTACCCATTATATAAGTGTCCAATTGCAAAGGGTGTAAAAACAGTAGTTTACCTCCTTGCTGAATTCTAATATAATCTTTGACCTGTAGGTGCTTCAAGAAATGCTTGAAATCCAGGTCGAATTTTGACCTTAACTGTTCAAAGGATAACAACAACCCATTGTCAAATAGGTCACCAAATGTCTGAATACCTTCACTATACCATCACATGCAGGATTCATCTTGTAATATCTCAGGTAGAGTGGGGTTAACATAGAAGGGGGTAGGTGCATATATTGTTTGAAGGTTTTTAGTCTTTTTCCTAATATCAGACCAAATTTTGCACCCCTGTAAAATAAAAGGGTTGTTCAAAATTCTTTTAAAAGTATGTACAAAAGGAAGAGTAATGTCTGCTAATTGATGTTGCTCAATTTGTAACCACGAGGGAGAATTCTGTCTCTTGGTGTGCCAGGCCCATATGTCCATTGAGTGTGCTGCTCAGTAGTATAAATAGAAATCAGGGAGACCAAGTCCTCCTTCACATGGGCTCGAACAGAGAACTTTCAATTTTATTCTAGCCGACATAAGAATTTAATTATCAAACTATTTAAATGCTTAAAGAAAGATTGAGGGACATGACGGGAGAGTCCTGAATAAATATAAAAACCTAGGGAGTATCCTCATTTTAACACAGTTTACTCTACCAATTAATGAAATAGGCAGTGTTTTCCATCTATCTAACTCTTGACCCACCTTCTTCAATAATGGGCTGTAGTTTAGAGTAAATGTCTGGTCTAGTTTGTTTGATATTTGTAAGCCAAGATATGTTAAGCAAGTATCATTCCATGAAAATGATGTATTCAGTTTGGGCATAACTTCTGCAGTTGAATTGAGAGGCATGATAGTGCTCTTTGTGTTGTTTACTTTGCACCCTGAAATAGAACCGTAGACCTCCACTAGATCAGCCAGTGCAGGAAAGGATATCTCGGGCTTAGTTAAAAAAAAAGCAATATATCATCAGCATATAATGAAATGGTATGTTTAACATTTCCAACTACTACTCCGTGAATCTGTGGGTTCGATCGTATTGCAATGGCCAGTGGTTCAATTAGCAAAGCAAAAAGGAGAGGTGAGAGGGGGTACCCTTGCCCAAATATCAGAATTAGTAAGAATTGCTGCATTTGGGTACTGATAAAGGGCATTAATCATCGCCATAAATCTGGGACCGAAATTCATTTTCTCAAGAACACAGAATAAAAAGTTCCATTCAACACGGTCAAAGGCCTTTTCAGCATCCAAAGAGACAGCTAGAACAGGTACAATACAACAGATTTTCTTGTAAACATGTTACAGACTTAGTACTGTACAGTACAAATCATACTTAGTGCAAAGTTATAATATACCAATATAGAACAATTCAGCGTCATTGTTTTCAAAACAATGTGTGAATTTTTCCAGATTTTGACTATATTGTTTAAATGCTTTGTTCGTCTAAAACAAACATATATTGTCATATGTATAAAATTATCTTCATATAATCTACTTATGCTCTGGATAAGGTGACCAAATGGATGAAACTGTGTTGTAGTAAAGTATTACTGTCACAAATGTGTCTGTGTCCTAATAGCAAAGAATCTTGAAATCCAATTACACATATACAGTAGTTTACCATGTTGACTGTTTATTAGCTATTTATAATTGCAATGTATGCCTCAAAAACACATGGTACGATTGGTGGATAGGATAGGTTTGGGCCTCTTTGCTCCTGTGCAGGAAGGAAGAAATTTATTCTAACATTAAAGGATCTTAGTGAGTTCCAAATTGAGGATTTCCTCCAAAAGCATGGGACCCATTTTCAGCTACAATCGACACTATCCACCACTGGGGACAGAAAAGCCACAGAACTACAGAAGTATATTAATTTACTAATGCAGCCTTGATACAGCTTTGCAAAATCCTTCATCGTGTACTCGTGGTGCTTCGCTTAGTCTGTAATTATTTCTGTAAAGATGCCAGCAGCTGGTTCTCTGCAGAAAATACATCTGTGTGAGCTTCCACAAAGGGGAAGAGTTCCACAGTGCATGACAGTGCTGCCAGCCCACTCTGACAGGACAGTTTCCCTCTATTACAGAAGCAATGTTTAAGCCCTAAGGTCTTGTCTAACTGGTTAGTGAGCTATGATCTTTCACACTGGTCTTCTCTGGCGTCAGAGAGCGTAGCGTCACCTGTTCTTGTAGTCATGAGGCTGTATATCACACAACATGAACTAACATTAGGAGAGGATAATGATACACCTCAGAAAGATGAAACAACAGTGGAAGTGGATAATTCAGGGTTGTTCTGCATGATACATTGGTGCTTGAGCTCAGATACAGGTTCACCAAAAGCCCTTCTTCCTCACAAAATGCTTTGTGTCACAATGCTCATAAATTACAAAAAGTTTCAAAGTACAATATGTATGTATAATTCATTTTATGTGTTTTTCTTTTCAAGAGCAAACACTTTGGAGCCAACATTTTTGAGCAGAGTAGCATAGGAGTTCAGTTCTTCACCAGCACTTTTGGCAAATATCAACTTCGACACTAACAGTGCGTTTAGTGTACCCAATGGCTTTCAAAGAAACTGCTTCCTAGAACTGCCCACTAGTTTCTAGGTAGAGCTAATTACAGTGCACAGAGATGTTCCACTAACTTTAGCTCCTTCCCCACACTGCATACCACTCTTTTCCTCTGAAGATAGATTTTTTTCTTGTATCTCTCACTCACTCCATCGTGCCTCTTCTCTGTCTTTCACGCAGGATACTGAAAGAGGCAGCACTAGTGGCAAAGGACGCAGTTGTATGTGGCTTTCAAAAGAAAAACATGGAGTGGTGCCTGTGTGTCTGGAGGGGCTGGGGCGGCTGCGAGCTGGAAGTCTTCTACCAGTCCTACGAGGAACTGAGCCACTTGGAGACCAACATGAGAAAAAGAAGGTAGCTGCTGTACTGCGACAGCGAGGCATAGAATCGCAACTCTGTATGGTGGGTGAACCGACGGGAATTTACACTAACAGACTGCCAGTGTTCGAGCAGGGGGCCGCCAAACACTGACATCAGGGCAACATAGGAGGGAAAGGTCGTCTGCCATGAGGGCTGAGCCTCAGGCTGTGCAAAGCAGTAATGTCCCCCCACTACCTCAGCACCACAGTACCAATGATATATCAAGACCCGAAAAATCAATTATCCCACAGTGGACATCAGAAGACACGAAACGGAATTACAAGGGTGCCGGAACAGAGCACAGATACTTCAGTGAGTGAGTTTACGTCAGCAGACTGTTATAGTATGACTGTGATTCAGTTGCTGCAGTCCATTATTTATTTTTATTCTTTATTTCTTTGTTGAGCTGGTCCAGTGCAGAACTTTGTGCTCTCTGGAGGTAACACTAGACAGGGGCATTAGATGACATTTTATGGCAGTGGACCCTCTCACATACTCAGAAAACCATGTCTATTTCCAGAATCTTCTAGATAACAGTAATACTAAATGACCTTTTTCACCTGAGCTATGTTTCACAAAGCACTTTACAATGTGTTTCTAATTTTCACTTACACCCTTGCCTGATGCTCACGTGCCATTGGGAGCATCTTAGGGTCCAAGACACTTCGGCACATGAGGGGGGGGCAGGGATCAACCGCCAACTTAACGACTAGTGGACAAGCCGCTCTATCACCAAAATCATGGCCGCCCCTCAACTTTGCCATAAGAATGTACATGCAAGCCACAGCTCCCCTTGTCACCAGAGAGGCCTGGACGCAGCAAGCTAGCATCTGTGTGTCCTCTGCAACATTATTTAACAGACGATTTTTGTCCCATGTTTTGATATGGATAGCGTTGGCATAGTCTTTAAGATAAAAGAACAAAGGTTTTTTTTTTTTCTTTTTTAAAATAAAATAAAGCTCAGTTTTGACTTCAGACTCCACTGTATCGATTGATTCTGATTTGTAAATCAAATAAAAAGATTAAACATGTTCTTGGGGTTTTACTGCTCCATTAAGTTGTTTGTGTCATTATTAGCCTGCCTTTCCTTCACAGGGTCCACTTTACAGTCACAAGCACAAGCCATGTATAGGAAATGAGGCAGAATGTAGTGGACATGCTGCAGAAGACAGACACTGCTTTACTGAAACAACATGCTGGAATGAAACAGATATGATGCTTCTTTAGATTTCTCATTAAGTGTCTGTGCAATTTCAAAAGTAACAGGACTCTGGGCCCTGAATTGTTTAAGTGGTAAAATGTGATTACTTTCAAGTGTTACCAAATCAGGCTTTTATTAGAAAACAAAGTTAAAAATCTTTACTTAAGCTCTCATGAGGCTTTGACAGCATGTCAATAACTTTTCACAGGTACATCATTGTGCTATCAAAAATCAACAAGTCACACAAAAGAGAAGTTTATTTTCTTAGTTAAAATGTCAAGATTAACTTTTCAGAAGTGCCTATGAAAGAAACCTACAGGAAACCCCACTGAGTTATAACAAATACTGTTAACGTGATGGAGGAAATCTTGAGCACTCTGTATGTTTATGAGTAACATCACACATCGGCCCAGTGCTGTCACCAAATTATGTAAAATGTATGTAAATATATTTGTATTCACTAAATACAAACTGTCCTACATTTATGTTCACATGGGATGTTTTATTGAGTTTTACAAAGCAAAATACCAGGATTATATCTGAAGACATAATCCCAAGATGTCTGAGGTGCAGCATACCAATACAGAAAATTATATCGATGACAATGTAAAACAAAACAAGCCTAAACAAATCAGACTGCATCTCACATGCAGATTACAGATGTGGCAGATTCAATTAAATAAAAAGCATAGCCAACGGCGAGAACTGTCATGTTGTAATAGCTCTAGTAAAGTGTTGCTTAATTGTGTGGTTTCAGTGAAAAGAGCATTGGCAGTTCTATGAAGGCCAGTAAAGAATGCTGTATTGTTCATAACATGGTGGTTGTGGTCATTCACTGAAATGTAAAATGAAAGCATGTTGACATTATTAAATGGATGGAAATCACACAGCTGTTCTTCTGTATTCATGTGCTGCACACTCGAATAGAGACAATCTGATGAAGTAATGATGACTGACAGAAGAGAAAAGTTGGTAACAAGGATCCAGCCTGGTGTGTGTAGAATAAAGGGCTACTTCCTGTTTAGAGATTTGGCGTTTGGAAACCCCTGGTTTGACCTGTTTATGCCATAAAACTGAAATGTGACAAAGCCTTGTATTTGGCTTACAGCAGTAATGTCATTTTTATGTAACAGGTGAACTGGTTTGGTTTATTCTAATTTAATAATTTGTTGATTCGGTAGTTCATTAATAATATGTTGAGGGACTTAATGAAGCAGCTCAATTTGAGATATTCTGATATTTGCCTTTTCTCCTTGAATAGTCTCTTAACTTTAGACCTCCAGCGTGAAATGTACACTTGAAGAAATGTGCAGTGGTTGGGATGTGCTTGAAAAGAACTAGATGGAGGTTGTTAAACACCATTTTCCAGTTAAACTCAGAGTTTTAAGAATCAATATTGCTTCAAAATATTTCTCTGAACATTTGGGCAGTACATCATAATAGCATTTTGAGTACTAATACAACATTAAGACTGATGTTAATATACAGTAAATTCTTTGTACGTATGTGTGTTTGTGTGTGTGTGAGTGAGAGAGAGAGAGAATGTGTGTGGGTTATTGTATTATATATAACAAAGACTATTTATTCATTATTGTTTAAGGAGCTCAGGCTAGCCAAGCTGAACAATGTCATTAGAACCTGAACAGCAACATGAAAATGGTGCACCACAGTACAGTAGTAGTAGTCGGTATTACTGAAATATTTTTATTTCAAATTGTTATAACTAGCTATGTTTTGAGCTATCATGTATTCTGAATCTGTACTTTTCCACTGAACCTATGATCCTGTTTTTTCTACTGAGCACAATGCACGTCCTTGAAGATAACATGGCCTGTTAGAACTGGTTCACGCAGCAGGAAACAGTGGAAACTCCTCTATTCTATCAGTTTGGAATGTTACTTTAGATACACATCATACCAACAACATCCACACATGTTGCTTACCAAATTTCAAGGATGTGGACAGAGCGCAGAAGAGGTATGCCTGTCCACGTCATTGGTAACTGGCCAATTAAACTCGGCTGCGTACAAGTCCAACCTCTGTACGGGACAGGCCCAACCCAAGAAGATAAAGATGAATCATTTCCGGTTCAGCTTGGCTAGCCTGAGCTACTTAAACAAGGATGAAGGGAAAAACATCATCCATCATTTCAAATCCAGAAATGTGGATTTAACAGTGCAACGGCTTAACTCGCTGAACAAAATCGTCTTTGTTATATATAATACAATAATTTTTAAAAAATACTCACCGAAAACATATTGTAACACGGCATTAATTGCACAGTTTATTTTGTTGCCACTTTTTACAGTGGTTCCGAGAGGTAGCCAAAATAGCCACCTGATTGGACAGCATCAGCCACCCTGTGCAAGGCTGTGATTGGCTGGTTTTGTGGCACATTCGTAACGCTGTGCCAAGTCGAACGAACATGCAGGCAGAGTTGAGCTTGAACAGGTCATCAAAGTTGTGCGGAGCAAGAGAGACACTGCGAGCGAGCATGAGTGTGTAGATGAGCACACAGAATGGAGATCTGTGAGAGCATAAATGACAAAACCGAGTGAAAGACAGCATGATGGTGAGTGTATGTTGATAGTTGCAAATACAGCAGTAATAGTTTTGAGCGAAGAATAGATTTTCGTTTGCTCAGGACTGTGGCACAAATATAATTCCATATTGATCCTGCACCAAAATGATTGCCTACTTCCTGAACTGAATTCACAAAGAAAGAATTAAAGATTGTAACTGTTTGCTCTTCATCTTCATCATTTTTTTGTATTGTTCCTTCCTTTCCCAGTTTTGAACTATTTTGCCCTCCATCCATTATCTATACACCGCTTAATCCTCTCTTGGGTCACAGGGGGGCTGGAGTCTATCCCAGCTGACTTACGGCGAAGGCAGGGGACACCCTGGACAGGTCACCAATCTATCATAGGGCTACACTTAGAGACAGACAACCAAGCACACTCACATTCACACCAACGGAAAATTTAGAATCACCAATTAACCTCAACATGTTTTTGAACTGTGGGAGGAAGCCGGAGAGAACCCACGCTGCACAGGGAGAACATGCAAACTCCATGCAGAAAGATCCCAGTGCCCCCACCGGGACATGAACCGGCAACCATCTTGCTGCGAGGCGACAGTGCTACCAACTGTGCCACCTTGCAGCCCTCTATTTGGCCCTCCTTCTTCTTCATTTTGCCAGTAGTTTTCCAGAGTAACTTTGCTTTTCCCCTGGATCCGGTGCTCAGTTTAATAAAATTTTTTGCTTTGGTCTGTATCAAATCTCTTTCTACTTCATTTCTTCATGACTGAAATTTTCTGCTATCATGCAGGAATCCTGCTTTAATAGCAGCCTTCAATGCACAATGTCTTTGCTTCATTAACCTCCATCAGTGCTCATATAACCACAGTAACAGATGTTTTTGTTTTTATGCAAGTGAGGGATTTTTTTGTAAAATTCTTTTATAATCTCAGTAATTCTAGTAATCATAATATTGGATTCCATTTCTGTCATCAGATTGCGGGATGTCTTTCCAATCCAACTGGCTTTGTTTATCCTCAAACAGACTGAATATGTTTTTGAGTTTGACATTAAAAAAAGCCTTATGTCTGTATAAAAACCATTCATTTGTGAGTTTTCTTATGAATAAAGTCAAGATTATGATCTGACATGCCTGTTACCAGATTAAGAAACTTTGTGATTCTTTCAGGTTTGTTACCAGAAATGAGATCTATCTGTTTGTGATGTTTGCGAAACCCAAGTTAGGTCTTAATTATTTGCATGAAATTATACTGAGCCAAGACGGCTATGAGGTTTTTCCTGCTTTCTTTAATAGTCAGTTTATATTAAATTCACCTAACACTATTAACTCAGGTACAGACTTCAGTTTGTCATAAATGTTATTAGATTTGAGGGATCGCTATACGCCATCAACAGTAAAAGACACTCAAGGGGACAATACAACAGGAACAGCAATATATTCTGGGATGTGCAAAGAATTAAAATTAAGATGATCTCGAACATATTAAAGAACTCTTCCTTGTTCCCTGCCCAATTTTCTGTCTTTCCTAATAACACGATACCTTGATATAATCAAAGCAGTTCTTAGTGTTGATGTAACCAGAATTCTGAAAAGATGAAAGAGAGGAAGTCCAAATTGGAATTAACAAGTAAAGTTTCAAGCTGTCCAGCAAGCAATCCTTTTGGTTTAATTATTTTGTTCCATAAGATTTAAGCTTGGTTTATTCATTGATAAACGTTAGATATGCTTTTAACTGCTGCTACATTAAGGTGTTCTTCATGCTGGTGCACAAGGCCAGATGTATTTTTAATAACAGAATGATTAAAATCACTGTTAAAATTACGATCAAGAGACACGTTCCTGTCATTCAATGGTCCGAGCCAGTAGCAGCTGTATCAGACCATTGCCATCAGTCACTGGAGCATCATTCATGTTGTTCAGAAAGAGGGGCACGTGATGATAAGATGGCCAGGTGGACAGTGGACAGTGGAGCACGTGCACAGGTGGATGCTGTACACTGATCATGGATGCTGTAGGTCAGGTTATGAGAAAGAAGCCATGCACCAGTTTTGTTCAAGTAGAGCCCATTGCTTGCTCATAGTGAATCCAAAGGTAACTTTTGATTGTTGGGTTGTCTTTTGAAGTTCATAGGGTCTTTATCTCACTATGTGATGTACTGTGAGACGACATATGTTGTGAATTGGTGCTATATAAATAAAGTTGAATTGAACTGAATTTAATTCACACTGAACAAATGTCCACGATGCCAGAACAGAATAAAATTGTCAATAAAATGCACACTGTGGGGGTGGCATGCTGATGGGAGCCGGGTGTTCAGGCTGAGTGGTCTGCTGAACCAGCTGAACCCGTGGCTGTGGGTCAGTGTCGATCTGGAGATGAAAACAGTGCTGAGTGTGTGTGCTTGTTTTAACAGTTTAGACTGCTGCTTCTGGATGTCGTTTCTACCAACTTGAATAATGATCCTATCCACATCAGGGTGCAATTTTCTTATATCAGGAACTGTGTCTACGATAAGTTGATGTATGGAACCTGAGAAATAGACAGTGTGAGCTCAGTTTGCCTTCACATGTGGGATTATTGAGTCTCCAATAATGAATGTTGATGGAGGAGGTGGTTCTCGTGAGGACAGCTGGGATGGACAGCAGCTCTACAGGTCCCAGAACTGCTACAGTAGTGGTTGGATGGAGGTCACCGCTGGATATCCACAGCTCCAGTACCAGTGGGCAATCAGGACTAACCAGGTTGAAGATCATGAGAGACTGTAGAACCATCTAGTTCATCCAGAACCTCTGGCCCAGCTGGATGTCCTGGTTTGCTGAAGCTGGAAGGCAGAAGTGAATCTTCCACTCCTTTTCCACCCGCTGACCACAACCCAGGGCTAATGATTTAGCTCCGGGTGTGATGGAGTTAAGCTGATGGGGCCTTTGGTTTTAGCATGGAGTTGAAGCCATGGGTCTTTGGGGACGGAGTTTGGAGCAGAACCTGGAGCAGCACCGACAGACAGAGGGCAGGTTGCAGTCAGTGGAGTGGTAGTGCCAGCAGGAAGGGGAATAGTGACTGCCAGCTCCTGGGTACCAGAAGGCATGTTCAGAGCCAACAATGACAGTGTGTAAATACCACTCACATTCTTGGATTTTACAGAGTGTGGAACTCCTCTGCACCAGTACAGAGACACACTGTCAAATAGTGAGGTAAGTGGAGTTACGGTTACCTGGACCCAGCATATTTCTTTGAATACTATAATCTAGACCTCTGATTACGTTGAGTTACTTTCCACAGGTGAAAGGATGTTACAACAACTAAGTTCCCAAAACAAGCTGTAAAAAGTAGATTAAAATCTGATTAAAAAAAAAAAAAAAAACTGTTTAAGAGAGAGCTGTTCTGGCGCCCAGGTGAGTGACAGGGAACAGGAAGCAAAAGTTTTGGGAGACATATTTGAAGATGTGAGAGCTTTCAATACGGTAGAGACACACCATAGAAGTGACTCAAGAGCTAACGTCACCTGACAGGGTGGGGATGGATGAATCCGCCAAACTGGAAGCCCATGTGGACCATCCTTTCAGAAGCCAGCACATCAGAAACAGAACTGATTCAGTGTGTTTGTAGGAAGAAGGAAAATGTACCTACAAGTAGTCATCACTGAGGTGAGGTGAGGCACAGCATTGTGTCATTGTGTAGGGAAAGGTTGAAATAGGTGTAGAGGCATTTTGTGTGAGCATGTATCGGCAGACTGTTAGGTTGGCATACCTCTGGGCTCCATCACAATTTGAAAAAGTCCTCTTTGATGACAACCGTGTTTGACCTTTGCAGCCAAGAAATCCCATATTGTCAAAAATTGACAGCTCGACACTATATTTTGAATGGTGTGTTAAAATGACAGTGCA
>NW_007577991.1:162418-163304 GCF_000690725.1 Stegastes partitus
AAACAGGAAACGATAAAAAATGGAAGACCAACGCTGAGCTAAAAGTTTTACCTCATATACAAACAAAAGTAAGACCATAAACAGTTTTCAACTGTATAAAAAAATGAGACCAGACTAAGAAAAAAAATCCAATATTTAAAAACAAAATTTTGACCTTAAATAAAATATTCTTTGTTTTCCTTGTTATCCTTTTGTTGGACAGTCTGTATTAAAATTGATTAAAGCATCAGAATTAAAAGCTTTTAAAAAGAACTAAATATTTCAATTAAGGTCAAAAATGAAATCCATTTTCTTGTACAGCACTCTATACTTTCATTTGTATCGGCTGAGTATGAATTGTGGAATTGCAACAGCAAATTTAGAATATATGGGGGGTGCAGAGCAAATGCGTTCGCTGTGTTCTCTCTTGACACTATAAATGTCTTTCTTATCCAAACGTGTGTGTAAAGATTGCTGATGAGATATGAAACGTGACCAGCAGTCAATGTGCATGCTGCCAAATGAATTGTGAACAAGCTTCTCTTTTGGGTTCATATGTTTGGAAATTTGACTCTGAAGGAGTCAGTGCCTCAAGAGCCATGAACCTCACCGCACGTCCCTGTAGTACATGGAATGACAGTGTTGAAAATTTTGGGGAAAAATATTAATTACTGTAAATAACTGACATCAATGGCTCAACATAGTTTGTTCCAAATAAATGTTTGTGTGCATTATGTACTATGGCCCAGAAAGTATGAATGGCAAAAAATGTGACAAATTTCTACTGAATGTATCAACTGCGTGTTGGTTCATCACTTCTTGTGTTTGCTGGGAGTATGATTTGGTTTTTAATTCTCACTATGGAGCTGTCAGTGGAGCCACAAGCTGAGAATTAAGGGTTGGTGAG
>NW_007577991.1:167555-168821 GCF_000690725.1 Stegastes partitus
ATGAATGCATCCTTTTGAGGAACTCTGTGGGGGGTACTGAGGGAGTATGGGGTACCAGGCTCGCTGCTATGAGCCATATGGTCCCTGTACAACCAAAGTGCGAGCTGTGTCATTCTCGGCAATAAGTCGGACACGTTCCCAGTGGGTGTTGGACTCCGCCAGGGCTGCCCGTTGTCACCGATGTTTGTGGTTTTCATGGACAGGATCTCAAGGCGCAGTCAGGGAGAGGAAGGTGTCCGGTTTGGGGACCTCAGGATCTCGTCTCTGCTTTTTGCAGACGACGTGGTACTGTTGGCTCCATCAGACTGTGACCTTCAGCATGCACTGGAGCGGTTTGCAGCCGAGTGCGAAGCAGCAGGGATGCGGATCAGTTCTCTGCCGGAAACCGGTGGATTGCCACCTCGGGGTGGGGGGGAAGTTGCTTCCTCAAGCAAGGGAGTTTCTCGGGATCTTGTTCATGAGTGATGGGAAAATGGAGTGTGAGATGGACAGGCGGCTCAGTGCAGCGTTCGCAGTAATGCGGGAGCTGTACCGTACTGTCGTGGTGAAGAGAGAGCTGAACCGCAGGGCAAAGCTCTCGATTTACCAGTCCATCCACGTCCCAACCCTCACCTATGGTCACGATGGTCACGAGCTTTGGGTCGTGACCGAAAGAACGAGATCGTGGATACAAGCGACCGAAATGAGCTTCCTCCGCAGGGCGGCTGGGCTCAGCCTTAGAGATACGGTGAGGAGCTCGGACATCCAGAGGGAGCTTGGAGTAGAGCCGCTGCTCCTTCACGTCGAAAGGAGCCAGTTGAGGTGGTATGGACATCTGGTTCGGATGCCTCCGGGGAGGCTTCCTCTGGAGATTTTCCGAACACGTCCACCTGGGAGGAGACCCTGGGGCAGACCCAGAACCTGCTGGAGGGATTATATCTCTCGGCTGGCCTAGGAATGCCTTGGGATCCCCCAGGCAGAGGTGGAAAGCATCGCAGGGGGGAGGGAGGTCTGGGACAACCTGTTCTGCCTACTGCCCTCGCGACCCCTGGATAAGCGGAAGACAATGGATGGATGGATGGATCCTTTTGCATCTCAGGATCTCAGGATCTAACCCTAACCCAACAGGTGCTTGTTGCTACTGTTCTTCTACACAGTGGCTCTAAGTGCTAATAAGTTGGCAATATCAGAGAGCCAAGTGCACTACAACGGTCCATTTATTATTTTTGGTTCCAACTGACTACTAAAATTGAAGATTATATATACCTAAGCTTAAAGATTTCAGTT
>NW_007577991.1:172678-173822 GCF_000690725.1 Stegastes partitus
GGTGACTAATAACCATTACAAGGTCCTGTTCCATGGACTGGGGATCGCTATCGACTGGGTCACCGGCCAGTCGGGTCGCAAAGAGCAGTAAGACCATGTTGATGGCCGCCGTGCTCGGCTCAATGTACAGTCAGGCCACTACAAGCCGAAACCAAATGAGTTAGTAGGCGAGTAGTGCTTCTGTGATCAGTGTGTTTGAAAAGAAAACACTGGGAAGCAGAAGGCTGAGTTGTCAATCCATTGGAGCCTGGGTGGAGACCTCAGTGGGAAGGAGTTTAGCCTGGGACTGCGCCCTGGGAGAGGGAGGTCCAAAGGACCTAAGTGTTTGTCATGTCACAAAAACAGTTTTTATCCCACTGCCATAACCCTACTGAACAGCTGAGCCACTCCAAGCCACAACTGCTATTTGCACTTCCATTTTGCACTAATGTACATATACCTTTTTCTACTAGATGTGTAGATTCTTGTATATATTTGTCTTATTATCTTGTTTTATTTTTTATTAATATTTATTGTATTGTATTCTTTTCTTTCTTTAGTTATTTTTACTTTATTTTATTTTATTTTTTAATTTTTCCTATTTCTATTATTCGCGCAAATTCCTAGGGCGACACCAATAGCCGAAACCAAATTCCTTGTCTGTTGTGTACGTACTTGGCTATTAAAGCTGATTCTGATTCTGATTCTGATTCTGATGTGTTTTCCCACCTCCTGTCACAGACCCCCGATTCCACCCCCTGTTGTTCATTGTCCCCTTACCTCCTGCCATTCAATTAGCAACTGTATGCTATCAGAACCCCGACTCCACCACCTGTCTGGTCACCAGACTCCGATCGATTCCACCACCTGGCAACTGTATGTTAATTTACCACTATTCACTTCTCTATTTACATACAGCTAAACTGGGACCACTTTGGATGCGGAGCACATCCTAACTTGGTGTGGGCCCAACTTAGAATCCAGTCCCCAGAAAAGATGGATCCAATCTCACTGGAAGAAGAGGTGCTAAAAGAGGATGAGTGCCCTATCAAATTCTTACACAAATTCCAACGGAACTGGAAGAAGGAAGTGGGAAGGGCCTCGAACGCCACTAAAAGCACACAGATTCATTTATAAACTAAAGGTGAAGAAAGCTACGCCACAA
>NW_007577991.1:176968-179789 GCF_000690725.1 Stegastes partitus
GTGAGATAAGTGTTTTTTTTTGTCATCAGAGTGTAAAGACACTGTGCTGGTGGTTTATTTCTGTCGCCCTAGGGTTGAGGAAAGTGGATCTGGCAGTTAAAGTAAACCAGAAGAATAGATAAGAGAGGCGGTATCTGTGGTTACTGCTCTTCACTACAAGACTACAGCTGTGAGCTGAAAGCCTGAGCAAGTGAGAAATCTGTATAGGCAGGGAGCTTACAGAAGTAAAGTTGCATATAGAAATAGCAACAAAACATTGTTAAGGGGCCTAAGCAGGATGACAATTCTGGGTGAGTGTAGATAGTGTGTAGATATTAGTTTCAGTAAAGTGTAGCCTGAGAGTAATAACAGTGATAAATACATTATTGTGACAATACTGATCCAACTCCATAGCAAAAACCCATTTAGGGCTGGTCAGTTTCTACCAATGAAACAGAGAAAATAATGAGGAAGAAGAGACAGGAGTGGAAGGTCAATAGCAGGGGAAGTTTACACCGAGTCTAAGACAAACAGAGGCCAGAAGAAGAAGATACAGCTGAGCACTGACACAGAAGAAACAAGTTCAGAGGATGATGACTCTGAAGATGACAGCTGGTTTGAAAAATTATCAGCAACAGACCCAGAATGCAAAGTCACTGAGTGATGTGGCCAGAGAAGAGTAGAAACAGATGGAGGAACTCCAAACCATAGGGGTAAAAAAAACAAAAAACAACAACCAACCAACAGTCAACTACAGGCCAAATGAAGAGTTTTGAGAAATCATTAGTAAGGAGAAGGAAGACAGCATGTGGCCAGAATAACAGCCCCAGTCAGTAGTGAAGAAACCATCAACAGATAGCAGGAAAGGAACAGAGCTCCACCCCCCCAGCCGATCATGCAGCCCTTTTGTAGTCCCAAGCACATCCACTCACTATACAACCCCCCACCATCCCATCTCATCACAAAATACAGGCCGATAGATGAGGGGGATAGATAACAATACAGCATAAAGAGACAGCTTTTCTGTTATTGTCGGTGACCACTAGGTGTGTGATAAGGCTGGACCCAGAACGAAAAAGGTTAGGAAATAGCAGGTTTTATTTTAAAGGAAAAAGGGAGTGAGAAACACTGGGGAGGCAGGTGAGGGAATCCGGGGCTGGTGCACTGGTGCCATGATGGGGAGTGTCCTTTCCGTGTGGTTGTCCGTGCAGCGATCTCCCGTGCTTGTGCTCGTGTGGCGTCCTTTCCGTATATGGTGTACATGTGGTTACTCTCCTGTCCCAGTGCTCGAGTGGTGGTGTCTCAATCCTGGTGCTCGTGTGGTGTTTCTCCCGTGGTGCTCTTACCCTGTTGGTGCTCGAGTGAAGGAAATCCCGACTCGTGGATCCGTGGGAATAAACCAAGGCTGGCAAAGTGGGGCTGGAGTAGCTGGAAGCTGGGGCTGTTGGAGGAGACGCTGGAGAGCGAGAAAAACACACATTGTTACTCATGGGCTCGAGAAGTAAAGGCTAAAACACATGTGCTTGAGCTGGCAACTGAATATACCACTGGAGAGTTGGCAATCGTCTCGCACTGGAGCACAGAAAGACTGGTGGCTTTATCCAGCGCATAACAAGGATGATCAGCTGCAGCTGTGATAGTGCCGACGCGTACTCCTCCAATCAGCCCTGCCCAGCCTGAAAAACATGGAGACACACACACTCCAGCTGCATCCAGAGGATGTCAGTAAAAACAATCAAATACAAAAACCACACAACCACCATATTTTCTACAATTCTACAATTTCATTTAGCAGATGCTTCTATCCAAAATGACATACATCTGAGAGCAGATACAACACAAGCAAGGATCTAGTCAGAAGACAGATAAGTGCCATAGAAAAAAATCAAGTATGATCGGGTGTTGATGCAAATAGCAAGCTGTATGGGAGGTAATAAGATTTTCCTTTTTTGTTTGTTTGTTTGTTTGTTTTCAGTCTGTCAAGTGCAAAGGTGTTCAGTGAAAAGCTGAGTCTTCAGTCTTTTCTTAAAGACTGAGAGGGAGTCAGCAGATTGAACAGAGTCTGGTAACTCGTTCCATCACCAGGGAACCTCAGAGGAGAAGAGCCTAGCTATTGACCTCAGGTTCTGTTGTAGTGGTTGTATCAGCTGGTTTTTGTTGGTCGAGCGTAGTGAGCGGGAGGGAGTGTAGATCGGAATGAGAGAGTTCAGATAGGAGGGAGCTGTTCTCATTGTGGTTTTGTAAGCAAGGGTCAGGGTTTTGAATTTGATATGGTCAGCAACTGGAAGCCAGTGAAGCGACCTGAACAGCAGGGTGAAATGTGTTATCTTTGGTTGGTTGAAAACCAAATGTGCTGCTGCTGGATCATCTGCAGAGGTTTGACCATGGATGCAGGGAGGCCTGACAGTGAGGAGTTGCAGTCGTCAATGCATGATATCATTATTTTCTTAGACAAAGAGGACAGACTAAGACAGTGTGACAACAGGAAGAAGAATGGAACAAACAACTCGATAGAAGACTGCAGGAAATGAAAATGAAAGCCACTACAGGTCCAACTCAGATGATTTAAATATAGCTTTGCAGAAGAGCGTCTTTCAGGAGTGGGGTACACAACTGATGAAGAAAGACATTCTTTTATTTTGATGATGATTAAGCAAGTCATTCTCTTAAGTTTTGATGGTCACAGAACCCCGATTCCACCCCCTGCTGCCTTGTGTTTTCCCATCACCATAGGGAAGGAGATTAGGCACCCCAAACCTGAAACAGGCAGCGGCGGAACTGCGAAGTTCCAAGGGCACGTTAAAGATAGCATATAGTGCTGGGGAGAGGACTGAAGGCCCCC
>NW_007577991.1:181474-285525 GCF_000690725.1 Stegastes partitus
TAAAGGCCACACAAGCCTATCTATCCACAGGACTCCAGCTGCCACCTGGGAGGGAGAGATAACAACTACCACTCAATACCAGGAAGAGGAATCCTGACAGAGGGGCCACAGTAACAGCTGTGATACAAGAACATGGTGGACACGGGTGCTACCTACTCTTGCATTGGAAAAGAAAATGCTGGGTCTCCCTCTCTAATTTGTCCCTAAAACGATAGGCTTCTCTGGGAAATTTGTAGGTAATACCCCTTACACAGACGGTTTCAGTGTTGATTGCAGGAAAAACTATATTTGCCCCTCTGCTGTATTCAGCCAGTACTCCCATCAACTTACTGAGAAGAGATCCACTAAAAGCTAACATTATGTGCATGCAGAATAGTCGGTATCTAGATATTCTAGAAGATCCACCAGCAGGAACGATGCCAACTCTTACAAGCAGACACCAACAACCAAAAGCAACTGTTGGTCTACTGGTTAAAACTAATGCCTGAACATTCAAACCCAAGACACGTATGGAACACATAAGAGCATACAGCTGAAGGTTGGTGTAACCCACGCCCCAACACTTCCACTTCACTGTATCCTAATGTTTGCCATGAATCAAAGTCTTACAGATTATGCTTCACATTGGGATGGAATAATCGACAGGAAACCTCTTCTCATCACAAGTAAAGACATACAAGGTGTGTCAGAAAAGTTTCAGGACTGGTGTCACAAAAGATATATATTTTAAATCCAAACTACAAACTCTGAGTTTTCCCCTTCAAAGTAATCCCCCTGGAGTCCCTGGAGGGATGGGTCACAGCCATCTTGATGTCGTCCACGTCTTCAAAATGGGTCCCCATGATGACCCAATTGAGCTTGGATATAAGGGAAAAAAACCCAAGGTGGGGTGACCAGGGAGGTTGCTTCAGCACGGCGATGTTCTTCTCAGCCAGGAACTGTGAGATGCTCAGGGCGTTGCGAGTAGGTGTGTTGTCATGGTGAAGCAGCCACGACTTGTCCTGCCACAACCCTCGCCTCTTCTCGCGGATTGAACAAAGCAAATGCCGCAGGATCTTTTTGTAGGCGTGCTGGTTGATCGTCTGAAGGGGAAAAGTTTGTAGTTTGGGTTTGAAATCTATCTTTTACTACACCAGTCCTGGAGCTTTTCTGACACACTTCGTGCATGTGGGATCTTAGTGAGCTGCAGCAGCAGTGATTTTCCCAAAGGAAACATGACTGGTGTCAAGCTCAAAGAGCTGTTCCTCACATCACCCAGTTGGTGGCTAAATAACAGGAATCACATGAACTTGTCTAAATGGTAAAAGCTGCTCTACCAGTACATGAATGGAAGCCCACAAATTAATACAGCTCTGCCCCATAATAAATCCAGCCACTAAGATGGTTTTGTGAGTGGATGGAACCCTGCATGACTGTGTAAGTGATTACAGGGTGAGGGAGGATTTGCACAATCAACCCATCCCTCTGATCTCAATCTGTTTGTTGATGGCTCTTGTTTTCATGATGCCATAGACACTCATGGATACTGTGTTGTGCAATTGCAGAATGATGGGCGCACATATGTCACTATACAGGCGCGTCGTTAATCACAGCTCACAATAACAACAGCCTGTGAATTGGCAGTTGTGAAACGCCTTAATGTGTACACAGACTTTGCTAAAACCTGCAGAGTGGGAAGTCTTCACATTAATACGTAGAAACAAAGGGGATTTCTTAGAGCCAGTGGGACCCAGTAACACACAGGGAAGCTATTCCTGATGATTGGATGCACGACTGCTCCCTTTAGCAGTAGCTGTTATTAAGTGTCCAGCACATCAAAGTCCAACACTTCAATAGCCAAAGAAAACAATGTGGCCATGAAGGTGACAAGCAAGCAGCAGAAGGGGAAATCATGGCACCTATACTCCAAATATAGGATTGTGCTCCACTCACCGCATTGGATTAGTTAATACTAGCACAGGACAGAGCAGAAGAGTCAGAAGCGAGATCTCTGGGTGATGATCATTGTTCTGGGGGTAAAATCCTGAGGAAGCTTCAGGCAGTGTGATGATCAACATATATGGTAACCACAGTGGATAGAGTTCTGGGTGAATGTGCTATGTGTTATGTGCACATCATAACATCAGGGGAAAAAAAACAAACAGTGGGCAGTGAGATGCTGAGCAGATAGAGCTAGAGCAGCTGGATGATCACTCTCATGGTCTCTGTAACGCTTATGTTCTTAATGAAAACAGGAAGTCAGACACAGCTGTCTGACCAAGCCCAAGAGCAGGTGGTAGATTGTGCATTCAGCTTCTTCCCTCTGGATGGAGGTTTTTAGTCCCAAGGTGCAGGACAAAGCATTATAAAAACAACTTTGTTCCTGTCACCGTCACTGAGCTCAATAAGAAGTAGTGACACTTGGACTTTATTTTATTCTATTTATAATGTTTCTTAGCTTCATCATTGTGACTTTTAAATTAAATTTTATGTTCATATCCTGTTTTTTTTTATCCCAAAAACCCAGAGAATGCCCCTAAGGCCCTAAGGTTTTATTATTATAGTGTGTTAAAATTATATATACCCAGATCATATATATTATATCATATCTCTCCGCTTTTTTTTTCTTCCTTTCTTGTCACTCAATCAAGCACCTGCCTGTCAGGTTCAATGTATATTTTGATATTGATGCCAAATGCTATCATTTGTTTTCTGCAAAACACATCTACCCATGGGTGTTAATAAAGTAACCTTGAACCTTGATTAGTAATAACAGCTATTCCAGTTCAGTTCTTGAAATTCAGATTTAGCTTCCTGTCACACTGTATCACACATTGAGACTATTCAGAGATCAGATCAGATCCACAAACTTCCTTTTTGGCCAATTTAGCCGCTTTGACCGGGTTCACTTCAGTATATAAACATGGATGACGTGTCTCCTCTTCCTCTTTCTGTACGAATCAAAGCATCCTGGATGTGGCCAGAGACTGAGTATGGAGTTCTCCACTCAGGACTGAAGGATCAGTTCAGTTTTTTCAGTAAGATGTGTTTTGTAAGCTAGTAGTTTGTTAGCTAGCTTTGGCAAGTTCAGAAAAAAAACGCATCGATATTTTGCAGTTAATCTATTTCTGTAGATAATAAGATGAACATCTGAATCACCTTCCTCAGTCTAAAGAAATTATTCTGCTGTGTGTGGACGGGAGGCTGCTGAAGCTCTTTTGATGAGAAACAGTCAAAGACAAGTCACCTGACCTGCCCGGTTAGTTTTAATGTTACTGTTGTCTGATAATTGGGCATGATCAAATGTGCCTGCAGATATGTACAAACAGTAAAAATTACAATCTGAATCATCACAAGCTCGCCTTTTTAAAACATAGCAACTTAAACCTTGTTCAGAGAACTCAAAACTTGCTAACGGTATTCAGTATGCATCAGTCTACCTGTGAACTACAGGGATGTGCTGAGAAAACAACATTTACACATGTTCCTTTTGCAGCCTCGATCTTTTCCCCATCATTATACTTACTTATGATTTAATTTTTTCTAGATCTGATTTGCAAACTATCTTAATACAAGCACACTGATTTATGCTTCTCAGATTCATGCTGCCTGTTCCAGTCAGTAGCATCACTTTCATCTCATCCTGAGCTGCTGCTCAGTCTGTTAGCAAAAGTGAATTGCTGTGGTCCTTTTTGTTCTGATCATATGACAGTTAACCACATTATCCATGAAGGGGATTCTGGGGACCTGGAATTTATTTATTTATGAAATGTATGTTTTAGACCCTCTTCGTCCTGCGGAGCTCATCGGGGATGTCCAGTCTCTCCCACAACGGTGGCTTGGCCTGGCTCAGCTGTTCATGAGTGTAAAAACAGTGGAGCCATGGCTCAACGGCTCAACGGCTCACCAGACGGGGACCCCAATAACTTGCAGAAAAAGCAAAGAATAGACAAACAAAAACGCCATCTGCATCTCCACTGTTCCCGCAGAAATGTGGTACAGCTGTGTGAAATTAAGATGTTAAAAAGATCGAAGAAAAACCGAAGTAAATAGCTAAAAATACAGAAAGCAGGTAGGAGCTGCTGCAACTGGCTGCCACTCTCACGGCGCCATAGCAACTAATAGAATAATAGAACAGAATAAAAATAGAAATATCCAATGTGTGGAACCATCCATTCTTAATGCAGCTCTTTTTCTTAGTATTGGCATATAGCTTGTTAGTAATTTGGAAATGAACAACCAATAAAAAACTGCAAAGTCTGAAACGTCACACGATGTATTATGAGTGAAACACGCAATAGCTTTAGTAAGAAAATGGTGAGTTACACTGGGAGATGTACAAGTCAGTACTGATTGAATAATAATGAAAATGTAAATGGCTTCACTTCAGCATCCTTATCCTGCCTGTCCTCTACCTTACTGACATACAGCCCTGCACACATATTGGCATCAACTGTCACTCAGTTTGGTGACAAACACAGCTTCTGTTTTCAACACTGACTGTTCTCAGCTGCCCCAGGAGAACATGAGAAATGCATTGTTTTGCTATGTAATGTATGCTTTCGTTTACAGCATCATAAAACCTAATGCAAGGCAAAGGTCTTTACCTGATGTTGAGCCAAAAAAGTTTCAAGCAAAATTCTTTCACATGCTGTCTACTGTGTCAAAATTGCAGTGTTTTCTAATAATATGCACCTTATAATGTACAGGGAGACAAGTAATGGTCCATGCACAGAACCATGTAGAACTCCAGAACCAGCTCTGATGTGGGTGGAAGACTCATCACTGACATGAACAAACCTGATAAATATGATTTAAACCAGTTTAGTGCAGTTCCTTCAATCCCAACAACATGTTCCAGTCTCTGTAATAAAATGCTGTGATCCACTGTATCAAATGCAGCACTGAGATCCAGCAGAACGAGTACAGAAACTAGTCCACTGTCTGAGACTGTTCGAAGATCATTGGTGACTTTCACCAGTGCTCTTTTTCTATCACTGAAACCTGTTTGGGTGCAGTTGGTGACATTTTGTCTTGCAACAGCGTTGTCAATATCATATATATTATATATATATTGACAACGCTGTTATGTTGGCATTCCCATTTCTACTGCTGTTTTACACAATTATATACATACAATTATATACATATAATTGTGTAAAACAGCAGTAGAAATGGGAATGCCAACATTAAAGGTTGATGTATTTTATTTGTTGGCACATTATTATTTTAAATCAAAGTGTTGTATTTTTAATACTTGAAAGCTTCTTCCAAGTTTTTTTCACAACAGCTGTTGGTTTCATTATACATTAATTTCACTGATTTATCTCTTTTTTGCTGTGGTATCGAATTTAGTATGAAGAATCATAGAATTTCAGTGATACTGGTAGACTACCAAATGTTTGGTATTGTGACATCAAACATTTCCTGCTTTCGTAAACAGATCAGACTTTTCCAAAAGTACAGTGAAAACATCCTAACAGCTGTGATGGAGCTCAAGACTCAATCTGAGGATGGCTGCTATGTAACTAATGATTAGACTGTGGTTTCCAAACTGTCACAGTTCACCTGAGGTGAACAAAAGATGCCCAGATGTGACGCTGTAAAGTGCATTAGGCAAAACTCACAATGCAGGAGTTTGTTTTTTTGATGTGTGAACCTCCATCAAGGAAATCGAATGATGGATTTTGCACCATCTGCAGTGACTGTAGAGCAATGTTGGTGCTGGACAGAGAAGGAGCATGTCTCATGCAAAAAGCATTTGAGTCAGAAACCCTGGCATGGTAATGTGTTGTTCTTTAGCCTGTAGTTTGAAATTGTAACCCTGCTAATATTCTCCATTTTTACCAGATGTATTGGTAATCTGATGGTCTTTTTTTTGTACCTTTATCAGATGACCTTGCCTTACTTTTAAAACAATCCCAATTATGCAATGCCATTCCATGTATAACGTTACTCACCAAACCTGAGTATGCATAAATACAAACCTTGCGGTGAGACTTCTTTTTTAACTGCTCTTCCTAAGTTCAAGAACGAACATGTTAAAGAATGAAGCTCAGTAGCTCCAGATCCTCCACCCCAGGACTGATAATGCACTGACACCTAATACACTGCAGTCTACACTGAGCAGTAAAACATCAACTGTTGTACTTTGCAATTTAATGTATTATAGTAGTCCTCTAATTAATACAATCCTGTGAACCTTTAGTATTATTGGGGACACTGACAGGTGTATTTAATGTTTTTGCTCCTCAGTGCATTATAATAAGGTCGATTGAACATCAGAACATCAGTGTTGTCTGAGGAATTGTCTAATTAGAAACAATAACAACATAAATGTGGTTATTTTATTGGCATCTGTTTGAAAGCATTTAATATGAAAGGATATTACAGCCATTAGCTATTTATTTTACTTGTAACCAGTGTTCATCAAATTGTTCTTTCCATGTCAAATTATATTGTTTCAAATTATAAAACCCAAGGACACCATTTACTGCAATTGGCACGTTCTTAGTTATGAAAAGAGGCAATGCTGACATGAAATAAAGCTTATCCTCTCTCTAACATGCACAAGCAGAGAGACATAAACTGTACATGAAAGGCATGTACCCAGATGATCTTAGAAGTGATCTGTCACAGTGAACTCCAGCTGTCATAGATCACTATGGGTGTATGGGTAAACTAATAACTAAACGCATAAACCAGTTAAATTAAAAGTGACAAGAATGACTTTGATCTGTGACATACTTATAGATGATCATAGCCTACACAGTCACATGAACACAGTACTGACTGACACTGTTTTACTTCAGAGGCCTTTTAATATTGACTCTGCAGTGGCTTCCTGCCAACAGTCCAACTAGAAGAGCAGGTCTGACCTCACACTCATCAAAAGCACCACTGACTGAAGCGTGTTTTGTGTGCAACTTCAGATCTCTGCTCATAGTTTTTTCTTTCTTCTTTGAAACACAGATCACTGAACCATTTATAGGCCTACACTCAGCTGCTTCAAACTTTCCTTCACAATAATACTGTTTCACTTCACTATCTTCTTAAATTCTTTCCATGGACTGATTGTGACGGATCCCCACGGTCACGTTACTAATAAGGCCAAGTGGGCATTCTCTGGGCTCTGAACATCCATAATTCACGTCACTTTTACAGATAAACTGTAAATTAGTTTGGCAGTAGGTACAATTGAAAAGTGGAATGGTCAAGGCCCTGCATTTTACCTGCTGTCCTTGTAGGGATCATCATTCTGGTTGGTGGTAACTGAGAATGTATTGACTGAGAAAAACCACAACAAGAGTAAATTGGAAAAGGAAGTAATTCATCTTGTTTGAGTAAATAAAAGTAATTATTTGTATTGTAGTGCTTAAACAGGCTCATTAACCACATGGAGTGCTACAACATGCAGTTCCTGTCTTTAAAAATGAAATACAATAAAGAAATACTTACTCACTCTGCCCTGTTATGAAGAAATGTTTTGCAATCAAACCTGTATCACAGGAGCAGACAATGTGAACCTTCACATCAGAGCTCAATGGAAACAGCACTGAAGCCACACCTCTGTAGACAGGAATGATCCACAACACTTTATTTCAACATAAAAGGAAGTGATTTATAAAAAGAAAGCAATGTGTGACTTAAACTGGCCAAACAGAGCACTGCTCTAATTTCAACCGACTGGCAAAAAAGGCCAGACTGGCTCCCTCTTCACCCGTCAAAAAGGTCAGGGATTATACAGCCAGTTTCATGTTTGAGCCTGCCACACACACACACACACACACACACAGACACACAGACACACACACGCACGCACGCACGCACACACACAGACACACGCACGCATACACACACACACACAGGCAACATGATGCCTAAAGCAGACTGTGCAAAACTCTTTGGTGATAATGAGTTTAAGAAAGAGGAACATGAAAAAACACTATCCCACAACTGACATGGTTATACAATCTTTCCAATATACATATTTCAACAGTCTGAAAGTAGAAAATAGAGCCTGCAAATTCAATAAATTAGACAGCAAATAATGAATTGCAGATATCAAATCCAGCAGTTGGGTTCACAGAAATTAATAATATAGAAAAATATAAAGAAGAAAAACAGTAACAGTGTTAACTCGTATTACCAAAACCATAAAAGTAAACGGAAAAGAAACCACTGTAAATCAAAGACATAAAATTAAATGGCCCTTAGTGATTACTGACATTGCTGTGATTTGAGTTTTCATTCATGAAATGTCGCTTAGAATCAGTCATTTGTAAACACAATCAGGAGTTGTATTTTGTTTTGAGCACTGATGGTCTCAGAGTCTGTTTTGCTGCACACAGGACATGCTGCCCCCCAGGACGCCACGACTGTGACTGAGGTACACAACAACTTATGCCACCCCTTTTTCAACATATAGCAGGCAAAAGGAGCCTTGGGCCCCTGCTGTAATCAGGCTCACACAATAACATTGGTCAATATTTCTTTTATCAAAAATCATTACATGTACTTCCATACTAGAGCCCAGACTGTATCTATGAATTGTTCGTTTTTCTTATTATGGCATTTCTGTATATTTTCTTTTTAAAAAGACATTTTCAAAAAATATCCATGTAAAGTCTTTTCAGTAAAAAATAAATTAAGTAGTGAAAACAACACGAAGAGGAGGAAGTGAGCACAGAACATGTCCGGGTTCAGTCTACGACAGTCTTCAGCTCAGCTTTTCTCACACTGTCCTAGCTGAGCCGTTATTGCTAGCCAGTCTCCTGAAGCTGAGTTCGTTCTTCTCCAGCCAGAGCTCGGCCAGCTGCTGGGTGGAGCCATGCGATGAGGCTTTGGAGCCCAGGCACATCTTATACTGCTTTGCCTCAAGGTTGGGGTCACATAAGACCGGGTGGTGGACATGCACTATCCCTGTGTCTGTGCTTCTGAACAACTTAATCCCTGACTGGACAAACTTATTATAAAGGTCCACATCCTCTAATCCCCACCCCTGTATGGAGGTATCAAAGCCTCCAGCTCGAACCAAGTCTCCCTTGTACACACAGACAATCCCGAAGCCATAGTTCCTCCACAGGCCTGTCTTGGAGGTGAAGACGTAGTGGTTGTTGCTAGGGACCTTCCCAGCATACACAACCTTAGGATCATACTGGCTGAAGATGATGGGGAAGTAGCTCTGCTCCCCCAGGGCAGCATTGGTCCGACATCGCTTGAGGAAGTCACTGGAGAAGAGCAGATCTACGTCACAGTAGAAGAGCAGTGAATCGTTAGAGAAGTGCAAGGAACCCACTTCCAAAGCCACAGCCCTGGAAAAGGAGCCAGCAACCGGCTTTATTTCTATCTCAGCCCGGGGATACTTCATGTGATACTCCCTCATCAGCTCCACCTGTTTGACTCGTTCGGTGTTGTTTTCTGTGCTGAAGAGCAGGATCAGTAGTTTGACATTCTGGTTGGGGATCAGACAAACTCTTTCAAAGTTAGACATGAAGCGCACAAATATGTCATAGCGCCCTGACAAAGGTACCAAGATGTTGACTTTCTTATCTTTTGGTTCCCTCTGGTCCTGTCCAGAGGTGGTCAGCTTGAAGGGCACCAGCATCTTGAGGGAGTTGGACAGAAATGAGAGAGAGTCTGACTCCTTGTTGATGTGGCTGGCTAGACCTCTGGCATCTATCTCGTCCTCCTCTCTGAACTGGATTTGGCTGAAAGTCTGCTGCAGGTAGGCATGCCTCCTCACAGGAACTGTCATGGTCTTTCCTTTGTGCTTCTTGTATAGCAGCAGCAGATCCAGCACATATTCTGCCCCATATAATGGATTGACCCTTCGGTAGCCATACTGGATTTCTTTGAAATCAATGACCCGACCCCGTGTCTTGGCATTGGCATTGATCATCTCCATCACCTGCATGATGATGTCATCAAGAGCCTGCCTTTGAGAGGAATCCATCCCGCGGCGGGGCGGCTGACTGTCAGAGGATGAGAACAGGTACCTCCCAGTCAGAAACTCCCACTCCAGAACCTCCTCTCGCTGATGTGGATGGAAGCGCATAAATGAAGGAGGCATCCCGAGCTGCAGGTCCTCTCGGCTGGGCTCGGCTGCTCCATAGCGCCCCATCTGGACGATCTCCCGGTGGAGCTGAATGGTTCTGTGTCGCAAGTCTGCAATCTTCCGGCTGAGCATGTAGCTGTGTAGGCGATACTGGTAGGGAGGGTTCTTGTTGGGGTGGAGGGTGATGGCTCGATGGATCTTGCTGCTATGGAGATCTCGAATGTAGCCCTTCTTATTTGGTTCATAGTTCTCATAGAAGAGCTGCTGCATCTGTGGAGACAGGAGATAGATTGCCGTTAGTGCTACTGAAGCAGTGGACATTTAAAACACTAGCACGTCATTATTACATGTCTGCATTCAAATGCAAAATATCTGTTTTGTTTGTCTATATATACACAATTATCTATGACATGACAAATTCAAGTACACAAAAAACAGCAGTATTTTTCCTCAGCTGTTGTCAGAACCACAGTGTTGCAAGAACATAAACACAAAGGTGAAAGTACCAGTCTACTGAGCTACAGGGCTTCCCTGAAACTCCTGTAAAGTATTTTCTACAAGCTACATGAACTAGATGTCCTTGAAAGTAGTTTGGAAAGCAGTGCTGTTTTATAGTCCACTCTTCACATAAAGACCATCAGCATCAAAATATGCATCATACCAGTAGCTAACATATTATTGGCATGTAATTCGAAAATAAGTGGCCAGTGTTCAAATAAGACATTTTTAGTCAACACCTGAGGATAGAGGTTGTATTTTACTCAAGTTGATGGCAATGCTAGTTATCCACAAAAAGTTCTGCCAGTACTAGTAATTTATCAAACGACTGTCGAATAAGCAGAGCACAAACTTGCAGAAATGTGACCACTTTGACCAATATGTCTACAGTCAAACCCCCTAAAATTCCACTGCTTAGGTTCATGTAAATACACTGAATGTAGACAATTATTCTCCTGTTTTCTGCTGAGGCAAACTCCAAATTAAGGATCTCAAGGAGTGTGTTACACTCCACTCCTGTCATAACCAAGAGGTTTATGGGGGGCAGGGGAGATTTTGGAGAGGGAAGTGGAAAACTTAGCATTTCTCTTGTCTGAAAGATCTGAGGTTCTCCTATCAGTGTAAAACTAGAGAACCAAGGAACACCTATTTTTGTGAGCATTAGCTATAAATCCCACAGAACTCTTTAAAACTAAACTGTGATTGGTCCCCTGCTCAGGCACAGTCAAGCAGAGATGTACAAAATTCAAAACTACTTTATTAACAAAATAGCAGGGTTCATTGTCATTTGTCATTTACATGGACAAATCTTGCGTAGACTTCCACTGTCACCTATCTGTATGTCCCACTCAGGCCTGGTACCACTGGTGTTTCATATTATGTCCTGTCAGGCGGAAAGGTAAAAAACGAATGTCAAAAACCTTTCTGCAGCAGGATAACCCCAAATTGGAAGCCATAATTTTTATTCCCTCTGGTCCCAACATCAGCGGCATCAACATCTTTTCTCTAGTCTGGGTGCATTATCTAAAACGGAAGGAGGACAGCAATGTACTGTTTGTTTTTGAGTCAGGGATGTCTTTTATACCTCAGGTAACCAGTGTTTTACAGTCCTGCCTTGCACAACTGAGACAGCTGACCAAGATCAGGTCATTCCTTTCCCCTGCAGAATTGAAAAAAGGTAATCCATGCTTTTATCTCCTCTAGGCTGGATGATTGAAAAGCACTTTATTCTGGTATCGGCAAATAAAACATAAAAAGACTGTAGTTGGTGCAAATCTGTTGCTCTATTCCAGACTCTCAACTGTCATCAATGGTAACTGAACCTTTACTGTTGTGTCCCTAAAGTGTGGAAGTCCTTGTCTGGAGATCTATTCCTAAAGCTCACTTTTATCGTATGGCTTTTCCTTAACTGATTTTACTTGGTGAAACCACTTTATCCTGTTTATGTTACATGTTTAGGATCTTTTTTACCTCTTTTAAACAGTTTTACTAAATGTCTGACTAGACGTGTGTTTATGTGCAGTAAGCACTGTGTACCTTTGTTTTCAAAAGGTGTCACACAACCTATATAGTTATTATTACAAGTGAGTAAATGAGTATTTCTTGCAGACTTGCTGGTTCCCCAAATCACAGGAGTCTTAAAGTGTAACACTGGGACAGCTGTTCTTGAGCTGCCAACAATACCTCAACACTGGTAAAGAAAGCAGGCTTTGTGATGTTGTCACCCAAAAGAAGGTTTTATCAGAAAAGTGACAAACAAACAAACACACAAACAGGAAAAAAAGCAATGACTTTAGGAGGATAGTTGTGGATTGCGGCCTCAAGCCTGATTCCCAGGGAAGGGTTTTAGTGGGAATAAGATAGGTCAGGGATGGGAGCTCACAAAAGTGACACCTAAAGCTGCTAATACATATGACTGCAGAACGTGAATGAGTAACTCTTTGCTTTTCGATGGCCGGAGGGACGGCCTTTACATCTGAAAGCAGATTATTGCGTGTGGAACGACAGAAATTTAAGGATCATATTTAAAACAGAACAGACTGTGTTTCACCGAACAAGGTTTCTGTGGAGACAAGGAATGTGTCATATTGTAGGCTGTTGTGACTTATGTATATGTGACCAAGGTGCTTATTTAAACATGAGACAGACATTAAGTTGCAATCAGCAAAATATAAAGGGGTAAATCTGTGAGTGAGGATTAGATATAGGTGCAACAATTCAAATCTCACAGTTCAATAATACTCAATTGGCTTGAATATGAGGTTAACAATATTGCCGAACCATCAAGGATGGTGTTTTTTTTCTTTCAAAAACAGGATTTCAGCGACTGACAAGGTGTATGACAGACTGAAAAGTTTTTCCATTGCACCAAAGTACTTTTCCAAGTTAGTTCATTTGATCGTGATGCCGAATGAGAGCTCTGTGCGGGCTCAGACTGTATCCAGCAGGGTAATACCAATGGCCATCAGCTGACAGCCAACTGGTCAGGATGTTTTCATGTCTCTCTCCTGTGGCTTCACCATCATTAGCACCTTTCCTAATTATATGACCTCACTGTTGCAACTTATGGCTCATTAGTGCAATTTCATCACAGTTATTAACCTTACAACATCCCTTCACGCTAATCGACCTAAATGGTTCTCAAACAAATGCAAGCCATAGTAAGTTATTCCTAGAAGATGAAGCCTTGCGTACTTTATTTCAAGCACAGCTGTAGGAAGAGTGTCTTAAAGCTGAGGATGTACAGAGTAGCGGCATTTTCTACATTCTGAACTCATGCCCTATTTTGCAATTTTCATGCAAGTGGTCCACATATCAAAATTTAAATGGTTCTACCTGTGCCAATGCTCCACCTCTCCACTAAGTTTAATGACAATTTTTAAAAAAAATTGAGATATCATGTACAGTTATGAGCAAATGTTACAGCCACTTGTAAAGACCATGCACATCATGGCAGTCGAGAGTTTCTAATGACTCCTATATCTTTAACTTTGTTTTATGATGGAATTAATTAAAAACATGCATCTTTGTCACAAAAAACAATCATGAATTTAAGTTCTTTAATAGATTTGCTGCAGGTCTTCTAGAAATGTGGGATCAAAAATATACATACAGCAATTCTAACATTTGTTTAAATGTCCTTTGGCCACTTTCGCCTCAATTAGGTGCGTTTGGTAGCACGGCTGCTGCTCTGCCGGGGATTAATCCGTGGTACAATAAGAAGTGCCTGCCTCTGAGTGGGCCATGCAAATCTAATTGGAAACGGCATTATGTGCCTGTAATTGGATCTTTTGTAACAGAGGTGGTATGTCGAAACTGATTTTTCAACTCAGGGAAGTTCCTCCAATGAAGACAGCTCCACAACAGTATGGCATAGATGTGTGTGATAGAAAGTGATTGTACCAACAACAGCATGATGGAATCAGATAACTTTATCAATATTATGAATTTAACCAGTGAACTGCTGCTAAGTGAGACTCTACAATCCTCAGACAGTCTGTCAAGTCGAGATCTACGCTGTATTTAGTACGCTTCACTGTGTCGGACGAAGACTAATGTCTGACTGCCGTGTATCGGTGGCTAAAAACCGACAGATTCTTAACGGCATTTGATAAAGTGATGCAAATTAAACACTGAAAAGAATGTGCCCAACCATGTTTATCTATATTTGTGAATGCCAAGACTGAAGAAGTGACAAGATAACAGTCTTTGCAAACTCATGCTGGAGTAAACACCACAAACAGACTAAGAGCTGCTCCTACCTTTCCAACAATATGTTCCTGCCGGAAAAATGACCCCAAAAAAACAACAAAACCCCCCATGGTGACAAATGCTTATCTTTCTTCCAAACTGCTCTTCCAGAATATGACTACAGTGTGAGCAAGCATACTGTTCTTAAGAAGAAATGCCCACAGAGCAGGCACTGACATGTTCCTGTCAGTACAACAGAAACAACAGACTTATGCAAATCACCATCACTTTTTCTGTAATGGGAGCAATAACCCACAGCAGTGTCCTGTCTCCATCATTCTTTAGGTTGTTCTGTTTTTTTGTTGTTGTTTGCTTAAAGTTATTTCTACTACCATCGCTGACAATCAACAATTTTGAATTATAATGTAAATTAAGCTCAACATAGAAAACATGCATTATTTATTGACAGTATATAAAAATCATCAGCCGCTTAACTTCTTAATAATTTTCTCTATTTTGCAGTCTACTAGTAACACTTTGGCAGGAAAAGAGAAACTAAGTAATACTATAACTCTAGCTTTCATATCAAACACTTGATATTCATCATTTTTAGAATTCCTATGCCATTAAATATATTAGACTGCTGTCTTAAGACACATTAGACACATACTTTAAGTGATATATGGACCATAATAAATTATATGCTGCATCATCAACCTTCGGTGACTGGAAGGGAAAAATGTGGCAGGAAAAGGTGCACAAGCAACAGGGACGACCACAACATTAAGAGGATTGTCAGGAAAAGTCAATATAAGAATTTGGGTGAAGTTCACAAGGACTGAGGCTGGTGTCAGTGTGTCAAGAGCCACCGAGCACAGACGTCTTCAGGAAGGAAACTACACCTGTCACATTCCTGATGTCAAGACACTCCTGAACCAGAGAGCGTGTGTAGCTGTTCAATGTTAGAGATGTCTGTAATGTATCTTCAATGGCACAGAGGATATATGTTGTTCCTCTGCCTTAGAGTCAGGGTGAAAAAAAGCTTAATCAAGCGTGAAATGCATCGACTATTTTTACTTTCTTTGATATTTTTTCAGCTTTAAATCACTAATCAGAGTTTGATTCATCTTCCATTCAAACTATCACACTTCATAAGGAGATTATCGCCTCGATAAGGGTCATTATCACTTACTGCTGCCACTGTGTATCTTATTAATCAAGCATGGTGAAAGCACTAATAAAGGAGGAATGTGAACAGGCTCTGGTTTGTGTGACATCTGAGGATTGGATGGAACTGGGTGACAGGGAGGAGAAAAGGCCCCTTGTTCCCCCCAGCCAGCCCCTCTATCCAGATGTCTTCTTCAGCACAGGTTCCCATGGAAAGACAGGAGATGTGCACTGTTATATGACTCAGAAGAGCAAGTGAAGGCCACATGAATACAAAGTTCTCTCTGATCTCAGATTTCTCACCCAACCAGAAATCCAACAATAAAGTCTGATCTCTGACAAAATACTAAAATGTAAGTCAAAGTTGACAGAAATGCCATTTTTCTCAAATTCTGACTTGATAATTTTATTATGACTTCCTCCTAGAATCAACATCAGGCTAGCAGAAAATTACAGCACAAGTTATAAAAATAAAAACAACACTTTGTATGTACCATTGACACGTCACCACCTACTTGATACAACAGAGTCAATCTAATTTGGTTTGTAGTACTCAGCATTATTCACGTCACATTTGAAAGTTTTTAGAACGAAAGATATATATATTTTTAAAAAACCCTTTAAAAGACGGCAAAAAAACAAAAATAAGAAACCATCATCTGTCCAAAATGACACCTGTTGAGAGAGAGGTTGTCAGTTGGTGGAGTCAGATCTTTTAACCTTTCTCTCTGCCTTCCAGTGGAGTGACACTAAGGCCCTGTTTACTTGTAGCAAAACAGTGATATTTTCATGCGTTTGGACCGCAGGTTTACACGCAAACGAAGCTACAAGTCACCTATGACGATGATATCTGAAAACTAAGGCCAAAGTGGAGATTTGGAAAAGTCCTGTCTTTATGTTTGAACGTAGACAGGAGAAGACAGTTTGATGTCACAGTATGCGACAAAAGCAGCATCAGCGTCATGCGTGCGACCCATGTTTACAGTTTAGCTACTATCATAGAAATACATGCTGTCAAAGCAGTGCTTGTTTTTACGTTTGCACAAACGCTTTTGGCCTGTTTGCATTTACATTCAGAAATATTCTATTATGTGAAGGAGCAGAGGAGAAGAATCGCTTGCGACCCTCGTGCCATTATCCTTAAAGTAACAGGAAGTAATTTGTGCCATTCCATGTTGTGTTTATTTCCAGGATTCTGATTGGCTAACATGGCTTCATGCTTCTCGTTACACTGCCCCCTCTAGGTTTGACATGCTTGTAGCAGCTGTTAACGACGTGCTTATGCGGTTTTGTGTAAAAGATTGTTTTTTAAAACAGTCTAGTGCGAACAATGTTATTTTTGAAAACATCGACCCATTTTTGTAAATACCCGGCTATGTGTAAACGTGGCCTTAGTGTGCATGTTGATGTACATTTTGCCGTGTAGTGAGAGCACAGCAGGAGATGCATACATTTGCTTTGTAATGTATTTCCATCCTACAACATGCTATGTTGGAGAGGATAACACAACCACAATGACCTTCCACAAGGCAAAAGCAGAAGTAGGCACTTGCTTCACTTCCATGGAGATGAGGCTGCACTTCAACAGATACACTCAGCGTTCAGCCAGTTAGACACTTAACATCTGCTGCCTGAGTAGCCAGAGTTCACAGACTTCACCATTACAAATAGGTGTGACTGCACAGAAGGTCTGGTCAGGTACAAGTCAGCAAAATGATAATAATGGAAAACAAAAACATCTGAGATCTTCTATTACTCCTTCTACTGTTACTATTAAGGACTGAAGGACAAGTACAGCACATTACCTGTGCACATTCTTAGCGTCTTTCCTTTTATCCCATCCTTGTATCTCAATCTGACAAAGCGCACGCCTTTGCATCTAGTGTACAACCAATTATCACTTCTACCCTGCATTGTACAGTCTACAAATAAAGGACGATTTCCGTTTATTACACCATAGGTCTTATTTTTGTAGTTCTGTTCATATTTTTTGTTCATTTATGCCAACATTGCAACCAGTGTAATTACTGAGATTTGAAAACATTGTGACTTCGCTGCAATGAAGTCAGGGAGGTCAAGTCCCCAATGACAGTAGGCAAAGCTGAGAGCAAGATGTATTTTAACCCTAACTTCATAATACTAATGTTGAGGAAACAAACAAACAAACCAAAAAACTAGTTGTAATAACCTTGAGTATAACTTAACGCCCACTGTTTAGAGGTTTCTGTCTCCTTTGGACAACCCTTCAAATGCTGCCCTGTTCCGAAAAAAGACCGCAACAAAAAAATCTTTTCAGTTGCTATTGTGTAACCAATTAAATCAATGAGGAATTGAGACAATTACTGCTATAAGGTGACTGTTCAGGGGGAAGGGTCAGTTCAGTGTCAATGTATCTGATAGAGACATTAGCAAAACATTTTATGCACAAAGCCAAAATGATGAAAGAAGCCAGTCACTTTCATCATGCCGTAAAATAGACTGTTCTCACCCCGATCAAGACAAACACCAAAAATACAACACAAACTCGAGGCAAACACACTTTAATTTTGTACGTAAGAAACCATAGTCATTTATTTAGTTATGACTCTCTGTGTTTGTCTCCTTAAGGACAAATACAGAGTTCTTGCAGGCGTGGTCGCTGGCTTTGTTAGCGAGCTCTTTGCTATGAACTGGGTCTTCAGGCTGACCCTGAATCTATTACCCTGTGCAAACATTTATGTGGACCTAAATGACAAGAAAAAAAGAACAAGCTGGTGTGGTGATAGTAAGAGGATGGACGCCTCGCCTTTCAGAGGGCCTGTCTTTTGTCCAGAGGCTTCCATTCAGCCTTCCTCTAAAACTACTAGGTTTTTTTTTTAAAAAAAAAGTATTTTCTTCTGAGACTGATTTCATATATGTATCACACAGCAACATGTTCATTTAACCTAATATGAACTTCAGATGATCAGGGATTCAATATGAATACTTGCAACACAATGTATGTAATAGTTAAACGTACCAATAGTTCAGCTTCATCCAAAGAAGTGGCTAAAATACTGCAGTTACACACTCGAGTCCCTTGTTATTCTAAGAAAAAGGCAACAGATGACTACTTGATTGCTGTCTGTCTGCCTGCAGAGGGGACCATGGGTGGATCCACAACTCTGTGACATCAAGGCCAAGGCTTAAATTAAAACCTTACAGAAAAGTGAAAGAAAAAAGCGACCCAATATTGGTCATTTTTTCCTTTTTTTTTTTTTTTATTGTTGAACGTAATTATAGCCGTGTGGTGGGTAGCAGCATACTTGTGGAGTCGTGGTGGTCCAAGAAGCTACCATTTAGTGAGCGCCGCCCAAGGAAGCTGGATGAACAGGAACTAGGTTGTGGGTGTAAGAAAGCTTGGAGTCAACTCTTTCAACACACAAATCAGCAACTGAAAGTGAGTGTGTTGATGCAAGCCTATAATCTGCACATAAGTCCCTGCCCTAAACAATCCCTCCATGCAAAAGCAAATCTCTCTTTGAAGTCCACTTTCTTTAACCTGCCATATATATATATATACAGTGTGGGGTAAATGAGGTGAGGAAGCGAGGTAATTAAGGAAGCATTTCTTGATTACTTCTCTGATTAAGGTGTGGTTAAGTTGAAGCAACTAAAAATACTTGGTGACAGTTTAGGAAACGTTGTGTCCATAATTGGAAGAAACTAACACGGTGAAGTGTGATGTAAACTGTAATAGTCACAAAACAGGTTTGATGCTATTGTAACATTACATAATTTTGTTTGCTTCATTATTCACACAGCTATCAAAGGCTGCTTATAACAGACACGCACACATACTATACGCCATGATCAGTGCTATTGTTTTCTGATGAAGGCAGAATCATCTTATCTAACTATCCAATAACAATTACAAAGTTATTGACATTACATACAGATCCAGCTGCAGAATGTCAATAATATTTTTAACCCTTTCTTTGACTAGCAGTGCTTATATGCAGTATCATCCCATCTGTGTACTGAAATCTTCCTCTGACTGAGATGAGTAAGTACAGTATAACAGTAAGTTTTATTAAAAAAAAACACAATAAAAGGTGTATTAGTTTTCATTAGATTTTTGAAAAGTAAATTGTGTTTCCATTTCTTTTCGTGTGTTAAATAGCTGCTTTCTTCTGCGAGCAAACTCTGCAAATGTACAAAGCCTGAAGTCCACACCAAAGAGAAGACCATCCTCCCTACCTGCCTGAAACAGCTCATCCAGGCTGTTCTTCTGTTACATGTGTACATCACTATGTAACATTTGCATAGCCCCTGCCTAGCGTTTAGCTTAGCCACACCCTCAAACAAAGAATGAGCAGCTGCCTGAAAGCCCACCAGTATTTTCTCACCATGGCTGCTTCGGTTGGGGCTATGTCTCTTTGCCTCAGAGATCTGGGGTTACGGTATGTAATCCATGTTACCTAATTTTTGTAGGGGCAGCTGACTGATCAATGTAGCCTGGGCTTTTCATGTGGGGGTCTTTAAAGAGACAGGAGCTAAAACTGAGCATTTCAAAGGATGAGAAAAAGCACAGCAGTAACCACAAAGAAAACTTGTCTTTTGAACTTTCCAGAATGTATTCTTATGGACCCCAAATATAAAGTTAGAAGCCTGGAAATATGCACAATATGGGCTCTCTGTGCTTGTTTTTTTCTCAAGGTTGAATAGCCTTTGGTTCTGTATATCAAATGCTAAATTGCTTTGGGTTTCCATATGTACCTGCACACACCTGAGGTTGTCAAAATACTTGAAATGCATATTGTAATAGAACAGTCTAATACCAGAGTTTTTGAAACCAATTTCCTGCCAACAGCTTTAGGAAGGCTGCTAAAAACAAGTTTTGCAGACAAGTAACCTCATTTCAAACCCAATTTGGATTGGTTAAGTTTGGCTCTCTCCTCCTCTGATCAGCTGAGTTGAGCTGCTCTCATACATGTACCCACAATGAGGCCAGCATGGTCTGCATAATATTTTCATTCTCATAAAAAAAACAACAACTAAGAAGCACTGTGCCTTAACAACACCACAATGCCTGGTATCTGTTACAAACAAGCAACTGAAGTAGCTGTCTCAATAAATTTACAAATGACAACCTAACAAGACAACTGATGACAGTGCTTCTCAGAGGAGCCCGCTCTCACTCAAAGAAAGGAAAAAACAAATCCTTTTACTATGTGCACTACAGCGAAAAAACATCATAGAAATCTGTGCTGATCACATAGGCGACAACATCTTTACTACAGATTCACAGCAAGAAGGTTCTGGTTTGAACCTGCTGGTGGGCCGGTGTCTTTCTGTATGAAGTTTGTATGTTCTCTCCTCGGCCTGCATGGGTTTTCATCTGAGTGGTCCTCCCACAGACCAAAAACATGCATGGCAGGTTAACTTGTGAGTCTAAGTTGACCTGTCTCGGATGATACTGTCAGTTGGAATAGGCTCCAGCCCATTAAACCCTCTAAAAGATAAAACAGGTACAGCCAATGGAGGGATGAATAAATTAGTTTGTCTTTTAACCAAAAGTTGATGAGACTCCCTGCTAGAAAAGAGACAGTTGCCACAATATTAATCTTACAATCAATATTAATCCTAATAATGTTCAATCAAGACTGTGGATGATGTGCTTACACACATTAACACGTGTAACCCAAGCTATGGGTTAGCAGCACTTGGTCCTTCCCACACAGATACTTCAATGAACTGCAGTCCACACAATACCATTACTCTCACCCTTTCACCGGTGGATGAATAGGAGGCAGAGGTGCTGATGGGTATAAAGAGGACAGAATGCCTTTAAAACTGTGAAGTAGTGAGGAGGAGCTGGCTCTTGAGTTCCAGGAGTGTTTGAGGAATTCAGCTGTGGAGCTGAAACATGCATACAGACCAACAGTCCCACTCACAAACCCTGTAGCCTGCCCAGGAGGGGATGGTGGGAGTGGGGTCCTAATTACAACCCTGTACCTGTTTGATCCCACCGACAGCATAGACACCCAACCCTCAAGTAAACAAGGCAACATCTGTATGCTGATGGTTATTGCTCAGCATCCAGATGTCACACGCAGCTGGCCTAGCAAATTATCTGGGTTCACTACAGATTCCTCCGAGCAACCTTGTGACAGCCACTGACTGCTGACAGTGAAGGGAAATATGGATTTTCACAATATATCACCTTGTTGCTTAACGCGGAATCTGGAGGACAGTAGTGGTTTTGAGCAAATCTGAAGAAAAATGTCTTTTAAGGACCTCCTCTGATAAAAAAAATCCAGTTTTATTACCTTCTTAACATAATCATGTGGTATGTTTTTTTATGTACTGAGAGCAAAACATGAGCAAAATAGGCGGTCTGTGCATGGCTGAGCATTTTCACTTTGAAACTGCAGTGTGCCAACGACAGTCCCAAAAACAAAGATTGAGACTTTTGGGGTTTTATACATAGCAAACATTAGCTACCAGTCCTGTCAACTTGCATGGTGGGGTTTTCCATGTCATTATTCCTCTCTCGGCTCGCCTGAATTACTCCAGTATTACAACTTGACATTGTGTAGTGTATTTTTTGCTTTGTTTGAGCAGAGTTGTACATGATTCAGATTCAAGATCTGAATCATGTACAACTCTGGTGTGCTTGAAGTGGCAACAGTGTAGAGTTAAATCTAAGCCATTCTAAAGCAGGAGGCAATAACTCTGAAACACAGAGAGGAGTTTTTAAGGTTTTCATCAACAATAGCCTTCCAACTGCTCTGGCCAAAATGAGTGGTTGTTTGGGTCGGTGGTGGGGTTGCAGGGCGATGATTCACGTTTAGCGGAGGTAGCTTTTCAACTTCTGTAACCTGGTTTAGTGTTGTCAAAAATATTGATTTTTCCAGATATTTTTATTCTGAATGTTCAAAAAGGTTTTGATTCTCATTTTCTGCAGTACTGATTCGGGCTGGACCTGAACATCCGAATATCTGAATATTCGGTCGGTGTGGTGCTATCAGGATATGAATTTTGAGATCTGAATATTCACCATACCATACTAAAAACTTCTGATTATGTATTTCTGTGGCGAATGTCTGCATATGGCCTATAAAAATAGAATTATCTCCACTCAGTATTCAGTATTGTGACAAGACTGAATGGAATCATGCACAAATCTAAAGTCTTAGCTTGTGAACCTAAAGTACGACCAGTGCTCTTTGCCATAACTCCTGATGTTAAAGCTGTATAAACGGACAATGGATTCTAAACACGTGCAATCAGGACACATGTGATCACTTCTTAAAACAAGTAGGCCACTCTTGCATGTCACTGCAATTCTAGCAAGTAAATGATTCCACTGTGAAAAAAAGAGAGTCGCCCTAAAGCTAGTGTTATAATTTGCGCATCTGGAAGTACACAAGGGCCCACCATTGGTTAATTTTAATCATCCCTAAGTCAGCAAGAGTGTGCAAAGATCCTTCTGCATGCATCCACATACAGCTCCAAATTTGTGTACATGCAGCGACTACACTACAAGGGCAGTAGTGTACATGTGGGGAATACATGGACACAGCTTACTGCACATGTCTGAAAAGGAGTGCTGTCAGTGGACTCAAGCAGACTGGAAAAGTAGTAATACAAACTATGCCTCAGTGGGTGTTCGCAGTTGTCCATGATTGCGTCTGCAAGGGAGTATAATCAAGGCTTAACAGTAGCAGTGCACAGAGAAAGAGAGGAGGCCAAGCCAACGCTGTTACATCAGAGTCCAGGTGAAGAGCAGCAGGGTGCCCACTGATGGATTGCTGTGGGGGGATGGGCTGGATTGTGCTACCACTAACTGGATTTCCAGAGCTTTGCACGATCTAGATGGTGACATACAGAAAACGAGCCAAATCCCGCCACACATACACACAGACACACACACAAAACACCCAGCTGCAGTTGTAATAGTACATGATTTGCTTCCGTCTTGATTTGCTCAAATGGATTGGCTGAGTTTGCCAGGGCTTGATACAGTCTTGTCACACTACGTCATCACAAGTTCCCAGCATCAAGTCAAGAGCCAGTTCTAATCAGAAAGCCTGAGCAGCATGATTGTCAGTGAGCTAAACCAAGCTACTCAGATGAAACTTACTATATTTGCATGAGAAGCCAGAGCTTGGAGATCCTGCAGTCTCATTTAGAATGCCTGTTTAGCACCATTATGGACTTAGCACCACTGAACAAAATTTGGTGTATCAGCTTAAAAATGTGAGCCACATTATTTAACTCAAGTTCTGTTGCGCCGTTGTCTCTAACAAGCCAAGCCATTTGCAAAGGACTCACTGTGGCGTGTTTCTTAAAGTTTAACTGCACTGTGATGGGTGGGTCTGGTGTTATCTCTGCTTATTAAAGTATGCGCTGTCATCATGCCAAGATCTAAAGAGCTGTCTCAAATCTTCACAACAAAAGTTGTGGATGGCTACAAGTCTGACGGGTAATTTAAAAAGATAAATGGTCTGCACTTATATAACGCATTTCTACTTTAGTGGTGCTCAAAGCGCTTTACTGTGTGTTTCTCATTTACCCATTCACACACCACTGCCAGCCACTGAAAGCAACACCTTGACTGTGAAGATGGGGGACTGAACCGGCAACCTTGTGATTAGGGGGCAACCCACTTTACCACCTAAGCCACAGCCAACCAAAAACATCTCTGAAGTATTTAAAACACAACAGTTCACTGTAAGGAAAATGGTGAAGATTGTGTTGTGGACTAGCTGCCCCAGTGAATTCAGCCCAAGAACAAAGCACTTGATGTGAAAGAGATCTCAAGGAACCCCAAACAGGATCTGCAGGTGCATGTGTCAACGATCAAAGACTGCACAAAGGCAGAAGAAAAGTTTTGAAGCATGTTCTGTTCTGAACTTGAGATTTTAGGAACAAACAATAACTATTAATTAGTTGGGGTGTAATGGTACATGCATTCATCCGGCACAAATTCCCTCAGCTCTGTAAGCTCTGTGAGCCAAACAATTACTGTCAGAAGTCTATTTACTCGTATGTCTACATGTTCTCATGGAACTAAAATTCCAGAATTCAACCCCCACCTGGAACATTTAGGCTGGGTCCTTAGGTGCCATCTCTCAGCTGTAGCACACCAATAGGGCTAGCCTTGACAGCTGTGACAGTTCCATTCAGCATGTATGATGTTTTAACTCACTCCACGAGTTTTCATCAGCCAGAATCTCTGACTTTTCTGCTCACACTATACAGGTCAATCACGCTGAGAATACATACCAAGCCCCTGGTCATTTTTTCTGGTGAAAATGACCATTTTTGCTTTTTTTTTTTTTTTTTTAAACAAGACAGCTGTGTCCTCAGTGATTACAAAAAGGCAGCATTACTTTGTGCAATTTTTGAATTTGCTGAAAATGCAATGCTTGGTTAAATAGTTAATTCAAGATTACCATGAATTTGTTGCACTTCTCTAAATGTGGATTTTTTTTTAAAATTGATTGTATACTCAAGAGTAAACAGCACAGTCTTGACAGTATGCTGCACTATGCAGTCAGCACCATGTTCCTGACCAGGTCCATACCAAACAGGCTGAATCCCAACTAGCTCAAACAAATATATTTCAGCTTCATGTGTCCAAGAATGGTGCAGTTCATCAGCTTTCTTTTCTTTCATATTTTCATGACATAGTCAGGTTAATTTTACCTGTTCAGGCAGTTTCTAACCATATGGCGCAATGTTGCATCAGATACTGTGGGCAGGTGTTCACAGGTTCTTAAATAACCTTATTCATGCACTTAGCTTAATTGGAAATTGGATGTGTCATCACTTGGCCATAAGTAAACATACTTCCCCTGAAGTGATCTCAGATAGAACCTGTTTTTAACTATACATTAGATCAAAGACACAACATTTAAACTTTAAACATACAATTATTGCAAGATGATTTTGAATCACCATACATTTTAGTTGCACTGGGATGTGCTTCATTTTTATATACATAATAATAATAACAATAACAATAAAAATAACAATAATAATAATAAGAAGAAGAAGAAGAAGAAGAAGAAGAGCTGACAAGCCACTGCTCCTACAGCTACTACTGTCACCAAGTGTCCATCCTAAACTCACTGATTCTATGAATGAAAAGCAAAAAAGTGCAAAGCTGGGATGCCTTGGTTTTTTGAAACAAAATCAAGTGTTAACTTTGAGGATATGCCTCGTCATAACCTGTGGATTTGGTGAGACCAGTATTTCCACTGAGGGAAGCAGAAAGAGAGGAGTGAGAATATGGAAAGAATGAGGTCACTTCTACACAGCCTGCACAGGTCGGAGAGAAAGCAGAGCAGGTATTTGAGGAAGCAATGGCTGAATTAATTTGGCAAGCTATTTGGTAAGTCATTATAGATTTCATTATCAAATGTTCAGGCAACCAAACCTATTGTGAATCAGGAAAGATGCATACTCTCTATCTCTTTAGCAAATATGAAGGCAGGCAGCCTGGGGTAGCCGCAGTCCCTGTGTTGGACTTGTAAGCAGCTAAGTGCTGTCAAGACTGCTGTCTGTGATTATTAAATTACAGCTCATACTGACGAGTCAGTCGCTGAAGATATTTGAGGATACGTTATAGAGCTGTTGAAGGAGCTGTATGGTGACTCACGTCTCAACAAAATGCTATATTAACACAGAAAACCTACAAGCCAACAGAACTACTGCTACTCAGACATGCAACAATCACACCAACTTGGAAATTACCACATTAGATGATTGTATGCTGTCATTACACTGACAGTCTTTAACTGTCTGAATCTTAGAAGCATGACTCCAATATCCTCTGCTCACTCCAGATGGGCACAGCTGTTGGTGCAGTCTGCACGGAGATAGTGAATCATGTATTCAGACCCAGCTAGACTAAGGCAACCAAGGGTTATTTCCCTGAATATGATGGTTGGATATCTTGGTGGCTTGTAGAGTATGTGAAGATGCCAAGGTAGCAACATGCTGAAATCTTAATGAGTGATCCTTGCATGGTCTGCTGCTAGACCTATTACCATATAAAAGTGGAATCATCAAAGGAGATTTCCTGTCACCGGCATTACACTAACACCACTGAGCACACCACTGAACAACAGTCACTGTAGGTATGAATCACAAAATGGCAAACTGAACCATCTTTCTTACATGGACGACCCAAAGATGTTTGCCAAAGGTAACAATCAACAGACAGGTCTACTCATCATCGTCAAGACCTTCTGTGATAACACAGAAACAGACTTTGGACTTGACAAATGCTCTAAAGCCACCTTTAAAAAACAACAATCAACCTTGATATTAACACCATTATTAAGGACCTAGACCAAGATGGCACATACAAATACTTAAGGGTGAATGAAGGAGATGGCACACATGACACTCAGTCATGAAAAGAAAGATCCATATGGAGTATTACCGTGTGTACAAGTGTGAGAATGATACTTAGAAGTGAACTCAGCCAACAAGTCTGAAGCTATCAACATTCTAGCCATACACAATGGGACGTACAGCTTTATCATCATAACATGGAAACTGAGCGACTTTATGAAGCTAGACAACAAGACAACAAGACCAGGAAAATGCTGACCATGCACTCCTTAAAGCAGCTATTGACAGGCTGTACTTACCAAGAAGTGAATAGGGGGAAAGGGCCTGGTCCAGCCTGAACAGACCTTCAAGATTGCCATCATAGACCTAGTTACATATCTAAAAACCACTGATGAGCCCCTCCTCCAACTGATGAAACACCTCGGAGGGAGAAAAATACCAACTACATCAAGAAGGAAGCTGCAAAAGTCGAAGAAGAACTGAGAGTCCCAAAAATTCCACCAACAGAAAATATGGCAACAACATCATGATAAGGCATACGCACACAGAGTAAAAACAAAGGCAAAAAGACACAGGTAACAACAGCTGCATAACAACTGGGAAAATAAGCAACGAATGGGAAATACAGAAGAGCAAAAGACACAGATGTTGACAAACAAAAACACATGAATGGCTCAAAACCACCAGGCTGAGACAGAGAACCTCATCATTGCTGCCAAGACCAGAATGTAGCCACAAGACCCTACAAGCACTGCACCGTTAAAGATGGTACAGAGCCTCGATACAGGACACACGGTAATCACAACGAAAACAAAAAACATTAAGTATTGTTTGGACCCTGCTCTGTAGGTTGAACAAAGCTTCACTTTTGTTGCCCTAAGTTTCTACTTTGGGGCCTGCATTTTCAATATGATCTTTGTTTTTGATTGCTTATAAGAGAAAACACTGTTTAACTTGGAAATAATGCAAATATTAAGAGGTGACACAGCTTTGAATCATTTGAACATTTAAGTGATATTGTATGGGGGCTACACTCACTTCTATTGTACACTGGTATTACTATTAACTCCCCCCTAAAAAAAAACCTAAAAAAAAAACCCCAAAACGTATAATTACAAAATACAAAAAAACAAACTTTAGTAGCAGTCTTAAAGATTTTTGCATTGTAAATAAATTCCAAAACTGTCAAGATTTTTCATCCTCTTGCAAATCATAGACAGTTACAGTGATGATGGTTTTCATTACAGTAATTATACCAACATAGAAATTAATGTGGCACTGATTGACTGATGTGGAAATATTACACATACCACCATAAGGCATGCTAAAGGACAATCGTCCTCCTGTCTCTGGGCTCTGATCCCTTCCACTCTCTGAGGCATCCTCACCCCTCCCCTCCAGTCATTCCTCCAGTAGCAACTTGAGCCCTCCACCCAGCTCCAACCAGCTACAACTCACAGACAAAGGCTGCTTTCTAGTCCCACAGCCTTACACTCGGCATAAGAAGCAAAGAATTCCTTCTCCTTCAAGTACATATTGACTCTCAACCATTATAATTTACATTTCCCTGAATCTTATTATGTCCAGTGACACCCTGGCCTCTCAACATTGGGGAATGAGAAAGGAAAATAGGGAAGGGAACCAAACAAACACAAACTCACAAAAAACAACATTCAACAAAGTTGTCACCCACCAGCCTAGAAGAAAATGGAAACAGAGCTGCAAGCCACACACGTTTTCAGCTGATCCCCAGAGAGGAAACTAAGAAAGGTCTCAAAGAGGAAGCCACACAGCCCATCTGGGAATTTAAAAGAAAAAAAACGTAGTGTAGGGTAGCATAGCCAAACCAGTTCTGTTTTAGGGGTCTCTGCCTCCTCAGTCCAAGCTACAAGCTCTCTTCATGGTTAGCAAGCATGACAACCTTGAAATGACATTGGTATGGTCTGCCCCAGAGGCAGCAGGAATTCAAAGAACGTCTGCATCTAATTTTTCAACATAAATTTTTATGAAATAGACTATTTTACTTGACAGGACAGTAACTGTTATGCTGATACAGTACATCAATCAAGGATGTTATTTCTTCTAATATGACTATATAATTGAATTTCCCTTCTGGGATATATAAAGTATTTTTCATTTCATTTCATTTCATGACCTTGACACCTCCCCACAATATCTCAACAATGGTTTAAGCAGAATCACTGAATCCTATAACAATGAGCTTGACAGAAGAGATCCTGTGACGGCTTGACACCTGTGAGGGAGCACAGGACTCATCCTGAGGATGACAGCTTTATTACAAATATTACTGACTATGTAAACTTGGAAATTGTGTGTTCTATGTTACCGGTCGTATGTGTCAGAAAACACAAAATACCAAATTCTGGTAGATGTTGAAAAACTGACAATCTTGTGTGCATGTTATAAGATTTTAATTATTAATAGGCTTAATTCGCTGCACTGTCCACTTGTAGATGTGCACAACGCCGTCCCTCAAAGTGGAGACACATTTATTGTTCCTTCTGCTATTTGATGACAACATGTCATGGTGCCCTGAGCGACTGCTCTGGATGTGGGCCGAGAGCATAATCCACAGGTCTGACTACACTGACAGGTGGTTGCTGATCTTGTTTTGATCTTTTCTAGGGATGAGCGATGAGGTCACCTGTATGATGCTAGGAATGTGCAGTACTGCACACAATAATTCCAAAACCAGCCAAAACCTGTCCATTAAGCCATTAGCAAATCAGCATTGAATGTGATTTGAGTTTTGTTGGTTGCTCAGATTCATTCAGCATAAACTGTGTTGATGGCTGACAGTTCTTTGAGTTCTGTATACAGTGTCACATCTTTCCATTGCTTGCTCTGGCTGTCACTACTTGTCCAACTGCTGAGCTCCTGAAAAAAAACGTACTGAGCTAGGATGTATTTTTGTTACGACAATCATCAATGTCAAGTTATGTCATCGGCATGACTATGTGACATGAACAGTTTTTAATGTTGGGATTTTGATATCCATTGCTTTTTTTCTCATTTAAAATATACCGCTGTATTTACTTTTGTAACCTAAAATGTAGATAATGTAAATGTGTGGTGTATGTAGTAAATGTATTACATCACATTTTGAAATAAAGAAAAGAAATGACAATTCTTGTGGAACAGTTGATCTTTACTAAACCACTGGCTTAGAGAAAAGTAGCTGAAGTCAAAAGACATAAAATGTGATTTGTGATTTTGGAGAGTAGTGTTTTTACACTGAAGCCACATAAACTATACTCTGTGTGCATCATGCCGTGCATTTCATTCCTCCTTCTCCCTCTGTAGCTCCAAATATGTAATTCTAGTTGGGCACAATGACCTCTGATCCTCTACAGGGTACATACTTCCAACTTAAGTAGTGAGGCTATCAGTTTAATGGTGAATCAACCAAAGCATTGAGGAGAAACCATGACTAGTCTCTATTACTGATATGCAAGGATATGGTGGGCGGCTTTGCTATGGCAGATTACAATACAGGCTGGTGAGTTGAAGCAAATCCAGTTTGCTCATGCATTTCAAGAGCAAGTCTAGCCTTGTCATCAATTATCTGTACACTAGACATGTTGATGGGAGTTTCCCACCAGGTGACAGGCTGGTCTGTGTCCACTCACACATCAAGAAGTGTACATAGCAGCTGCCAACAATCAGAAATAATTGAATGCAGTTTGCTGACAAGGTGTCTGACCTCAATCAGTTTTGAATATTTGCACAATACTTGAACCTGCCTCCCCAGAGAAAGCCTACAATCTAAAACCAAGGGCAACAGGAGAAGTGGGGTGGGGGGGAAGGAATGGTGGTGTTGGGCTGGGGGTGAGTCCTTTCAAGACAATTGTCAGCTTGTAGTTAGTTTAGATGGATCGAGAAGTGTGGGTTTTCATGAGGACCCTGATGGACCTGGGATTAAGTTAGTGTATGCTCACTGTGATATCGCAAAAACGTTTCCCTCCTCAGTGTAAAAAACAAAGCAGTGAAGACAAGAACACCACCAGCTTCCCGAGATATGTTGTCTTTCTGCCTCTGCCTCCATCGTCTAATTTTTCATTTGATGCAGCTCCTCATCGATGTACTCCGGCTCAAAAAAATACAGCCAACAATCAAACTGAAGGTCACCGAGGAATCTGCATTTCATTTAGCTGCTGAGTTTCCAGAAAGAAAAAAACTGTAAATAAACTGGTGTGCACAGTTAAATATGGCAGTGATTAGGTCTGATGGCAAATCCTCTGATGGGGATACATAATAAGGTTAGCAAAATGGCCATTCCAGGTGGTCAATTTCAATGATATAAGCTGAGCAATGCAGTTGTATATGCAGTTCACTTTCACCACAATTAACACCGTGATTCATGGGGCTTCTGCATGACAAACAAACCAACGGGTGGAACTACCCATTCTAGCTCTGTCAGTTTGAACAGAAAAAAGCCTCTTGGGTGAGATATTAAATGCTTCTAGAGCCAGAAAAACTCCAGTTGCCTTCTACTTAAGCACTTAGGAGTACCATGACCTGGATAACTGAGGATCCACACAGACATCAACATGATGTGCAACAACCCACACAAAATATTTAAACACAGTGGCCTCAACACAACCAACCACATGCTTCCCCTCCCCAAAGTTGTTGTCAACACCAATGACGCAGTTGTCTTGTTTTAATAAAATGCATTCTAAGTGTCACTGAACAAAGCCAGCTCAATTTTAATGATCACAGTACATCGATCCATACAGTGTGAGCACAAGTCACAGTTTCTGGCCATGCAGACACACAGATGTAGACAGAACACAAAATCAAGACAAATGTACAGTGTCTACACAGCTTTAAAGCATATGATAGAACTAAGCCTGGGGTCTCTAAAAGGAGGACAAAACAGATAATACTCCCAAATCTGAGAAACATTCACTGACCTTGCATATATTTTGTTTGTGTTTTCCATACATACATTTACATTTACAGATCATTTGGATGCGATAACAGATGTGTTTTTCCCCACATCTCTTTGCTGGCTCAGTAAACTGTCAGTCAGACAGTCACAGGTTAAAAGTGTTTTCTTAATATAGGTGTGCTCTCTTTCTTTCTCTCGGTCTTGGTAGTGACAGTCTCAGCCTGGTACTGTAAGGTTCTGATAACCTCCAGCTTGTGTTCCAGTGGACCGTGGGAGTCAAAGAGTGTGTAGGTTTCTGATAAACTTCAATGATGAGGCTTCTGTCCTCCTCAACATGAAGAGCACAGTCCAAAGCAGTTTGTTTTTCCTGTTTCCCGTGTGTTGTTTATATTGCATTTGAATATGCTGTGAATTTGTACGGCTAATACTTTGGCCAGAGCTCACTTGTAAACAGATTTTTTATGTCAATAGGACCTCACAGTAAAATAATTAAATAAAAGAAAGAAAATAACATGTATTTGTATGTTGGTGTATTTCTTTTCTTTAAGACTAACACTATTAGATGTCATGGCTTGAACAATGGCTGTCGATTACTTTACACACACCACACACAGTATTTTACTGTTACAGTGAGGTACTACAGCCTCTGGCCATGGGCCTCCAGTGGTATGTATCTACACTGAATATGTGCATCTTATGCATACAGAGTGTAGCTACAGACATCTTACCAGCATCTTAGCAGTCACCATTATTTTTGCCCAGGTCCAAGGCCAGTCCACTAGTATAAATTTGAATAGTAAAGAAACAAATGTTATCCACACAACTGTGAGGTTGTTTGTAACGAAAGCAGTTGGCCAAAACGCGAGTCTCAATGCAGTCACACATACAGTAATAAATCTCTTAACTCTCCTTTCCTCAACATAACTTTATACTTGGTAATTTAATTTAGATATTTTTGTACCAACGAGGAATAGTATCAGCAATAACAAGTATCTATTTTAGTTATGGAAGCTGATTATATTAAGTAAGTAGAAAACAAAAGACATTTTTAAACACTCTTATGTGAGGCAAAATCGTGTCAGATTCAGGCCCAAATAATTTTTTACTCAAAATTATGAATCACATTATGTTACTTGACATTAGTAAATTTAAAGACCAATGTATGGTGCGCTGGGAAACTTATTGCTGCTGTCAGCTACAAAAAAGTAGCAAAGTTAAAATGGTTAGAGGAGTGACACCATAATACTGGCTTCAGCAAGTACACAATCCGCTGTACACAACAACATGCTGCCTGCAGGTAAAAGGCTGCAGCGATGTGACCATGGAGTAGAATCAGTGCCAACTCTTCTGTGATCCATCTATGAAGAGGAAGCACATGGTGAGAACCTGTATGGTCATTGTAAGACTCTTACAAACTAATCTCCTCTAATTGGATGCTGGAAGGCTTAACAACACCGCTGTGATTGATTGTGATGGGTGTCATGATGGATTGAGCCCAATGAATGAAGCAGCCTCAGAGCTCTTGTTGCAGTTTCAGTTATCTACTTGCCACCTATTATGGGGTCTGAATACTTTGAATGTCTTTGTTTTACATTTTTGTCAGTGTTATCTAAGAAAACTCAAATTTGGTTTCTGAGAGACACATTAGAGCCTTTAATCGAAATCACAAAATGCCTTCTTCATTTACATTTCAGAATGCCATCACTTTAAAGTTCAACTTTTCTGTTACTTATCCCATGTCTGAACAGGGCTAAAGTCACATAGAGTGTGTTCTCGCTCTGTGTTTGATACCAAGTCAGAATCACGTGAGCTGCCAGGATTTTTCCACATTCCACAGATCATGATTGGATGCTAAATTGCTTATTTGTACCGTGCAGTGTCCCTATATGGAAGCATTTGTGTAAGTTTCTCTATTTATTTATAGATTTACTCTTGGATTTTATAACTTATTTTATGTAGAAGACTTAATTAAAGGCTGGCACAATAAATGCTCACCCTCTTCTCTCACAGTAAATCACCTGATTACACTTCCTAGATGACACTGGCTGATGATGACGACATGACATTCTTAATAGGAACTGAAAAACAATCTTTATTTATTAATCTAATTAAAGTTTGGACTGTATAATATTCTGACATGCAAAGGGTGACAGAGCAGTGATGGAGAGACAGACACAGGCTGAAGCAGAAGTGAAAAATGGTGGAATGCAAAAAGAGCAAGGAGATATAATTCATGGACCGAAAATGTAGCTCTTGACACCGAGGCACATCCCAACCACCTGAGACACCTGTGCTACAGCAGCTGACACCTTTTACATTCCGCGCATGATGAATGGCCCAGAGACAAGCCAAACAAACTAACAGGGTACTTGGAGCACACAACTAGGTCAAACATAGTCCACATTACAACCAAATTGAAAGTGATGATTTGTGATGATTGGACTTGCCCATTAACGTAGGATTGTGTAGTTCTACCTGCAATATTGTGTACAAAATTTGGTGTTTGTACGGTCCAAATCCCCAAAAATGATGCTACTTCACAGTTTTATAAATTAAGCAAATTGACAAAAAAGAAATCTATCAAGGTGAAGTTTGATGGTCCAAGAGGCATATCTGTAGAACATACTGAACTGGACTTCTGTGTCAAAGTCTATTAAAGTGGAGGGTCGTGGCTTTTCCGAAGTTACATTTTTAGGCCTTAATTGTAATGCCACCATGTTAGGTTTCATATATCAAGCTCGTTCCAGCACACAGCAATTTATGGCACAGCATAGAACAACATCAATCACAATATACTCATAGTGGAGAGCAAAATCAAATCTACAGTTCGCAGCTTGCGCCTGTCTGTTCAGAGCTTCTGACTTTCAAGCATCAAGAACAACTGAACACATGTTGATGTTGCTTTATCTGATTCCACAACTTGTTGAGAGGAGCAGGAGTGTTTTACTTAATGCCCCCCAGCCAGACATTCCCAGCCAGAATTCATATTGGCAACTTTCCAGTGATCCTGCTGCTATCACAGGCCCCAGAGCTGCTAGTAGACATCATGGAAATGACTTTAGTGTCTGTCCAGCATTCTGAGATTGTGCATTTTAAATACATACAATATGAAAGACTGCCTTTTAGGCCTGTCAAAAACAACGTCCCTATATAATGGGAAAACTGTTCATTAATCTGGGTTGTAAAGCCATTCGCTTCTCCTGATGACATATGCACTTGAGATATTCCACGATAGCCACCAGACTTGCAATCACAAGTACACACGCACACAAAAACGGTAGTTGACATTAAGCAACTGACACAGAAACACATACACCCCGTTCCAAATTATTCTGCAAATTGTATGCAAGTGTCATAAAGATTACTTTTTTTTTTTTTTTTCCCCCAATTAAACTCGTGGATAGTATTGTGTCTCAGGGCTCTTTGGATCACTGAAATCAATCTCAGACTCAGTTTGCCAGCTGAGCCCAATTAAAGGAAAAACTACTAAAGAAGGATATTCCACATTATTAAGCAGACCACCCTTTTTAAGCAATATGGGAAAGAAAAAGGATCTCTCTGCTGTCAAAAAGTGTGAAATAGTTGAATGCCTTGGACAAGGTACGAAAACCTTAGATATTTCACGAAAACTTAAGCATGATCATCGTACTATTAAGAGATTTGTGGCTGATTCAGAGCACACACAGGTTCATGCAGATAAAGTTACAATGAGGAAGGTTTCTGCCAGACAAACACATTGGATTAAGAGAGCAGCTGCTAATTACAAAGCAGCAAACAGGTATTTGAAGCTGCTGGTGCCTCTGGAGTCCCACGAACATCAAGGTGTAGGATCCTGCATAAACCTATTCGGCCACCCCTAACCAGTGCTCACAAGCAAAGACTGCTGCAGTGGGCCCAGAAATACATGAAGACTAATTTCCAAACAGTCTTGTTCACTGATGTCCCAACAAGGCTGCGTCGTCAGCAAGGAGGTGGCGGAGTCATGTTTTGGGGAGAGAGCTGGTCGGCCCCTTAAGGTCCCGTAAGGTGTGAAAATGGCCTCTGAAAAGTATGTGGAGTTTCTGACTGTCCACTTTCTTCCATGGTACAAAAAGAAGAACCATGCCTTTCGTTACAAAGTCATCTTCATGCATGACAATGCACCATCTCATGCTGCAAGGCATACCTCTGCATCATTGGCTGCTATGGGCATAGAAGGAGAGAGACTTAGGGTGTGGCCCCCATCCTCCCCTGACCTCGGCCCTACTGAGAACCTTTGGAGCAAAACATCTGTGAGGCAAGGAGGCAGTTCACATCCAAACAGCAGCTCTGGGAGGCTATTCTGACATCCTGCAAAGACATTCAAGCAGAAACTCTCCAAAAACTCACACGTTCAATGGATGCAAGAATTGTGAAGCTGCTATCAAATAATGGGTTCTATGTTAAAATGTAACTTGACCTGTTAAAACGTTTTTGACTGAGATAGCATTTGATTTCAGTAAAAATCACCCCCTAATGCTGCAAATTCAACAAATGACCATTTTCAGTTCTTCACAACCTATAAAATGTTTTGGAACTCTGTTGTGCGTAATAATTTGGAACAGTGCATTTTAAGTTTTTTTATTTTTGAAAAAAATACTGCTGTCATTTGGAGGTTTGTTCAATAACATTCAAATTATACTCCAATGGCTGATGACTTGAAAATTATGCTGACCGTCATTTGCATCAACTATTTAGGAAAATCAAAGAAAACTACAATTTGCATAATAATTTGGAACGGGGTGTAATGAAGGTCCTGTCAATATCAAGCCGACAACTGCCCAGCCCAATTAACTGAAGTGAATGGACTAATCCTCCTTAAAAAAAAAAAAAAAAAACAGGCACAAGGAGATAATTGCCTACGTGTTCAGCCTGCACTAACTTTTACAAGAAAATGGATCGCCATGAAAATGGCAAAAGAAGTAAGAAAGTAATTAGTCACATTGAACACTTGCTAGACAAAGAAGACTAGAAATCAAAATGGAAGTGAAGTGTAGTAAAATTTGACAACAAAAGTAAGCAAGCCTGATAATACATGGATGTTTATAAGTCATGAAGCATTTGTTTTTTAATAAAAATAAACGCTGCAATACTGAAAATGAGAAACCTTTCACAAAATGACGCTATGCTCTTACAGACGTTGACTCCCAAAGCTTCAGTCGTTGGTGGCTGCCTCTGGCAACATCTTTCCATCCTGCAAATCTGATTTGTTGTGTCTTACTGAAACCTCACTGCAGCAGGAACAACAAGTGAGATCAGCTGATAAGAAAAGTTAAATGTGCCAACGTGAAGCTAACTAACTTGCGTTTCTGCCACATGTAACCAGGCTGAAGTATATGGTGGGAGTGTAATGTGGAACATTAAGTTAAATTGTGTGTGTGGAAGCTGGGTCACGTTAACATTATGTTGAGGAAACTTAAATGTGATTAAAACAGGAACGTAAATGTTCTACATTGTCAGTAGTACTGAATGTCTGCTGTCTCTAAAGTTAATCTCATTTATGTGTTGTATGTATGTTATGTGCTACAATGTAGACTGTAAAACTGAAGTCTCAGAATATGATCAAAGTAAGGCCTGACACTACAGCTAAATACGACATTTTAATTGTAGCACAGATAAGCTGGGAAAGAATCCTCTCACCTAAATGTGAAGTCGCTACAGCACTTTTTCTTTCAACTGCATGGAAAACCCAAAACAGGAATTGTTTCCAGGGTTACTTTAAAATAAACCTCTACTGTTGACGCTGATGCTGTGATGCCTCTCTTCAACTTAGGTGTGTCTCGTGTTCGCTGTGAGGACCCTCTTTCAGTGTAGACAACTGCTTCAAGATCAGTCGTACACATGTGAGAATTTCTATTTACAGCTGCAGTTCATTCACAAAATCTCAACATCACAAAAGGTTGATCTATGTGACGTTTTAGACCCCGTACTCTATGGGGGTCTACGGCGCTACTTATCAAGCATCTATAACGCAGTGTTAACGTCCCTCCCCAGAAAGTTTCACCATCATTAAACATTTTGAGTCTGTTCTGACATGGCAGATTCATATCCTTTGTTGTGTAAACTGACAGCTCCACGGTCATTATTACTGGACCACCTGGTTTCACCAACATTTACACCTGGAGGCATGTGAATCGTGGGTTGACTCTGGGCCATCAGCCATGCGAGCTGGAGTGACTATAAACATCTGAAACTCCCCCTTAGTCAGTGATGGGACGTGAAACATCCTCAAAAACCTAAAAGAGAAGTCCAGTTTCTTTTTACTGAAGCTTCTAGGATTACCATGACATGGATGACTGAGAATCTACATCTTCAAAAAATTGACATTTTTCCATGTAGAAGTTTTCTCACTTAATGCTGTGAGTTTATACACAAGTCCTGAGCTGAAGCAGAAAAGTATGCACCAATCCTGACGAGCTGCTGCATTTACTGTATATGATACACTGTGATCGCCATATGTTAACTAAAGGGTTTGTCTTTTACTGTAACTGATAAGGCATCCATGCGAAAATGAATGAGCAGTGCCAACAGAAGGAAGACCTCATCTGGTGCCATTGATCTGGTGATAAAGAAAAAGAGTGTATGGACGACCTCCTTAGTTCTTAAATGGTTAATGATAATAATGCCAGAAGCCCACTTCCTGTTCAGCTTGCTCTGATGGAAGAAAAAAACAACTTTTTCAGCATTTAATTATTCTCTGTGGTTAGCATTAAGACGTTCTTCATTTCCGCTGTTGTTAGATAGGTGATGGTAGGAACAGAATTTTAAGATATTAGGTTAGAATCTTGGAAGTGATTAATGAACTTTAGCCACCACCTTCACAGGTGAAAGTATTTCCCAATTTGACATAAAAAGGGTGTTCAATAGGAAACAGCTAAGACTTCCCAACCAGAAGTGTCTCCGGGGGCAACATCTGACTGCTGTAACAGATGTGCACTGCTGATACTACTTTACAAGTGTTTACTAGACATACAGCCTCTCAAGTGTGGGCTAAAAAACTGACAGATTTAACCTGCTGACTACCCACACAGGGAATATTTAATGTGTATCTTCTGATCTTTCATTGTCAGTGTTAAAAGACAGCAATATTTAGTCAACATGTGTATTATATATATTGTTGATCAAAGTCAACAATGAAATAGCAAAACCGTCAATGTGGTCTTGTATAATTACAACATTGCACATGTTGCTGTTGTTAACATTTGTAGCAGACATGCAGTGCAAAAACATCAACACATTCAGAGCTTCATTACTGCACACTAGAAACTAGAATATTCAACAGCTGTAAACTAGAACAATGTATCAAAGAATGTTATAAATGGATAAATTTACTAATGTAGTGCACAGTCTACAGTGAAGTGTAAAGACTGAAAAGTCACAAGGCAAGTCTGCATTATGAAGACAAGAGAAAGGAATGTTAAACAAAGAAACCTCAATAGGAAATAATACTTAATAAATAGCTCACATTGCTTGCTGCAGCAGTCTGTACACTCAGAACATGAACATATCCAGCCATAACACTGTTGACAAACCTGTGGTTTGTGTATATAAAAGGGACAGTTTTTCCTAAACACAGAAACTGCACACACTGGATTCTACTGACAGTGTTTTCGATAGGCAGATGTAAGTATTGGTTGATAATAGGCACGAGAATTAGTCTCAAAAAGTGATAAATGTTCCTCGTATCCACTTGCTGAAATCCATCAAATCTATTTTAGTTATTACTAGAAAACAAAATACCAGTACAATATGACAAAAGTTCACATTTAACATAAATAAACTACAGAGTACACTTTATCTTGTCGACAACAAAGCTCTTCACATTACAAATATGTACACATGCAGACACTTGTGTTTTGGCTGAGAGAGAGAGAGAGGGAGACAGTTACTTTAAGTAATATTTTCACTCCTGGATTTGAACAGTGTGGCATTTGCACTTCTACTTGAGTAAAGGATGCGAGTGTTTTCTTCATCAGTGCCCATCTCAGACTATCAAGGAAAACAAACACTAAATCGTTATACGAAAGTATTTTTATGCAGCGATATACACCCACCCTGAAATCTGATTATCTTTAAGGACACTGGTGATAAGGACTAGTAAGTCTGATGCATAAATTGAGTCTCTCTCGATGTGTGACGAAAGTAGCAGCAAGTTACATTAAAATGTTTCTATGAAGAGCAATAAAGTTAATTTTATCAGTAAAATTACTTCAGTCTGCTGTAACGAGCTTCAAAACGCAAAATAGTTACTGAAAGTCTTTGTGCTGTGTTTGCTGTCAGAAGAGAAAGAGTCTCTGTTCATTTGGTGTTATTACAACATCTTCCTGCAATTTTAGTAAATGTTATCAGAGTTAGATGAAGCAGTCGTTACAGTGGTGACGGTGGTCTCTTTTCTTATTGTTTATTGTGTTTACTTCAGCTACATTACTGTAACAATAGCAGAGTCTTGTAAAGCGCTTCGTAGCAGAATTTGTTAAATTGGTGTGTTTGTTACCAGACAATCACACAGTTTGTGCAGTTCACCGACTAATCAATTATCTCAACAATGATGGAGCAGGATAACAGATTCACAATTTATCAAGACAAATACATCAAGAGATTTAAAAAAAACAAAAAAACATGGAGGCATTCAGCTTGTAGGTTGGTGCAGACGGAAAGTACTAGATATAAGTAGGTGCAGTGCACTGTGTCAGCCTTTGCTCTGTCTGGACCGAAGTCAGTAAGCAGGGAGAACGCTCGGTCCGAAGCAGTTGTTGGGGATAACCAGGATGCACCGGAGCAAACCTGTCACACTCACACTGCCAGTCACTCGCTCTCTGTCACTCACACTGTCTCTGCTAACACATCTGCACAACTCTATACTCTCTAACAACTACACATACACAATGTGTTTAGGAACATTAATGACATTAATTACAAGAGTATTTCCTGGTGCACAATCATGTAAAGGCTGAAGAAAACAAAGAGCCCCTGGTAAGCTACAGTTGGACACTTGGTATGAGAGTGATAGCTGCTCAGCCTCCATCTCTCAAGCAGAGAACGGCATCATGTGGTGCGCATGTCCATTGTAACACAAGCTTAGTCTCGCCTTCACTTGAAAGATCTCACAGTGTCCTCACCTTAAAGAACACCAAACCATCAAACTGTAACTGTAAACTGTAAACAACACATTGATAAATGTCTTCAGAATTTCTGTGGTAACCTGATGGACTTGCCTCATACAACCCAAAAGGAGAAATTTTTGGTGGAAAACCAGCTTTAAAAAGTTCAAAAGTGTCCACAAGTTTATCCAGTGTCAACCTCCCAGTGTCAGAAATCACGACTAGAGCATCGTCAAGCACTGACCTAAGAATTCTTTTTTTTTTTCGCATCAGTGGTTGCAGCCCTCCATATTAAACATTCCCGGCGTGAGCATCCCAGAGACTATTACACATAGCTGAGGCATGCACATTTCCAAGGTAAAAATGCACCAGACTTAGAGGACAACTCAACTTTTAAGTCTTTGTTCGAGCACAACCTGGCAAACAACGCACATGGTTTGGCAAACTGTTGTCACTCATAAAGCAACGGGGAAAACAAGTGAGCCTGCCAGCCCTAACACTGAACACAACACTTGAATTTGTTAGCAACAGCAGTTAACTCAAGAATTCTGAACTCAGCAACAGCTAAACATCCTTCTGGTACTTGAGAAACTCTAAATTCTGACTGGACTCAAACACAACTGTCTGACTTTGTAAGTATACTTGGACAAGCTCCTTGGTAATACTTCATTAATGTGATTATAACTACAAACTCTACTTCACACTACAGAAATGACCAACATTTTAGATTCACCTTAACCCTAACTAACTTTGCTGTTCTCTAGGACTGCTTAAGTTAATGTTCATATACTGTTTTACTGTTGTTTTAGAGCTTTTAGAGTTGTTTTGATCTGCTGTACGATTCAGTCATTGGGCATTTGGCCCTGCATGGTTAAGCTGATGTTACTTGGGCTGCACACAGACACAGGGTCCTGCATGCAAACTGACATCCTGGTCTCCTAATGTTTAGTTTAGTTTTAGTGTGTATATATATATCCTGTTTATGGGTCACTGACATCCCAAAAACTGTGCTGCCTTCAGAAGTGAAGTTGCCCCATGGTAAAACTGATCCCACATACGTTAGCATTCACATAAATGCCATGACCCAAGTTTAAAGGTATAAAATAAAGTTGGTAAGCATACAAGTAGAGTGCAAAAGAAGGGAGTGATATAAAAAGGAAACATGAACACTGAGTGGACAAAGAGGAGGAGCTGGACTTGCTCTACCAACTGTACACTCACCTCAGCTTGCCTAGCAAAGTTCACCTCAGGCTGTTCAGCCAGATAAATACAACCCTGCGTGAGTAGGTTAATGCTAAAGCCATTTGAATAACACACTTGATGTCGCTAAAGTTACCATACAATAGACTGTTTTGCTTTACACTAGATGAGAGAACATCATAGCCTACAGCAGGTCATGTTGCACTGTTGAATACAACGGAGGATGATACTGAAAAGAGACAAAAACACAGAGTAAACAGTCAAAGTACGATTCTATGCCTTAATATGCCAACAGGAATCTAAAAGAATGTGTCAGTAAACTGGCACCTATGATGACGAAGACACGGTGAACAAGGTCATTCAGATTCAGACTCATTTAACTCTGGTTGCAGGACAAAAGAGTGTTTTGTCCTGAGGTGATGGGTAAATTTTTAAATAATTAAAATCGCCAAGGAAGCCCTCTCCTCTGTGATGTATTTTACATAATACGTAGAGAATTCTTACAGGGAGGTATTATGGCTAGCATTGCTAATGCTCATGTAATCCTTGTTTTTCTACATTACAGCTTAGCTACAGCCTTACCTTTGCAAACAGACTTTTTCCCCCATAAACAGTCATTCAATACTTTGCAAATCTGACACTTACCACAGTATATATGCACAATCAAACCGACCCAGGAAAAACTGATCTGATAACCTACTTTATACCAGACTTTAAACCAGGCCAGATTATAGTCAATGCCACCTCCTCCCGTTCATGGCACTCCAGTTTTACACCACACAGGAAAAACTATTTCACAATAACCCAACGTATACTCTTGGATTTTCAGAAAATCTAGACACAATCGGACTGAATACACTGCAGCATTTATATTTTACTAGTGGTGAGACTGTGTACAATGGTACATATGTACATGCTGATCTGTGGCATGTCTCGTTTGTTTGTTCTTGTTTTGTCTGTTTTGTTTAATCAAAGACTAACACAAATTACTGATTAAGGACTGTCTGGCATATGAAATACATGAGAGGCATTGAAGATGCCCTATAGGTTGGTTTTTGTTGTCCATGTCTTGTTGCTGACTCCAACGCAAACTGTAACAGGAGAGCGCTTTCCCACAACTAAGTGGCTGCATGGTTTAAATATCGATCCACCAGAAACAACAAAAAAGTTGATGGAGATGCGTACACCCGGCAAAGTAGGAAGTTAATCTTTTCAAGGAATACATAAAATAACCCAAAACTAATACTTTTATGTTGCTGAAAAGTAATTTGATGAAGAAAAAAAGAAATCACATGGCTATGTTGTTATTATGCAGGCATGGCATCACACACAGTAACACTTTAATCCAGAATTACAGAGTTAATTGAAATATCACATTCTGACATTAAAACTTTTAAGCTTTAAAAATAGCTAAACACAAATGTTCACCACTTGTTCTCCAATTGATTTTGTATTGGGATGTAACTGTGTACCAAGATGACCAAGCATATATACGTATATATTATCCTTTGGTCCAACTGAAAAAATACAAATTTTGCTCGTGTCCTATTTTGCCTTTTTGTGCTTATTGTTCAAATGACAAACCTGATACTGTCAAAAATGGGACACTGTCGTTAGTCATTTTGATGGATTTTTTTTTTTTTTCAAAGATAACAAAATTCATGCTGTCCTAAGAAAAGCCTTTCTTTTACTTGAATTAAATACAATTTCTCTTTAATGTTATCAGATGGCACTGGAACTAAGCTATGAAGAGCTAGGATAGCCATGTTTTAGCTCATCTACCCAGAAAATTATTGCACCAATAAAAGCTCTAGCTAGTTATTTGCAAGTATTTTACTTCTTCTCCGAACACGTGATAATTTAAATAAATACTGACTATATGGATATTTGTAAGTGACTGGCCTATTTGGTAGCAATGGTCAAGTAGTTTAGAAATCCCTGTTTAGAATTAAAAACAACAATAACAACAACAACAAACCAGAAGGGCCCTCTCCTAACATTACCAAATTAGGGCCTCACAATGGAGCACTATCTTTCCAGAGAATTACACCCCTGTGCAATATTACTTAAATGTCAAATAATTCAAAATCATATTACTTTTTAATAGATGCATCATTATCGAGTTGACAAGATGACTATTTCCTCTTTTAAACAATCAAACAAATACTTTAGAAAGACTACACTGAAAATACACACCACCAATTAGAAACCTAACACAACAAAAGTAAACATACTGTGATCAATGACTCACAAGTTAGAAAGCACACCTGTGATTTCCAGTAGTTCAGATTTCATAAGCGTAGTTCTAATACAAAGCACTGCAGCCGTTCCAACTGTTAAACCTGCGGTGTGGAAGTCTTGTCTCGCCCCAGGCAACAGGGTAATTAGGCATTACTGTAACAAACACTCATTTATGGGTCACTGTGAGTGACATAGTCATGAAGAGCAGCTTCATGACAGACACATCCCATTTTAATGATTATACATCAAATGATCTGAGGTCAGTATTAAGTTTTAATTAAATCCAACCCACTACCTTGTCATTGAGGAGAAGCTATATTACAGGAAACAGGGTGGCTGTCAGCCAGCTGAAGCTCAGTAGGAGTTGGGTGATGCAGAAAAAAAAAGGTAATTCCAAAGGGTTCACATGCTTTTTCTTTCCACTGTACTTGGTGTATGCCAGCCTGATGGCCTCTAGCCAGGAACTGTAATTAACCTGGTAGACTGAACTGCAGTTTGCTGTGAGTGCTGAATTCCAGCTACAGAGTGTGCTAACTTGGTCTACTCTTCAAGCCGTGTACTGTGATCCTATTGCACAAGCTCCTGCCAAGCACCAGAATACATGTAAATAATAGGCCATTTGGGCCAACATGCTACAAGTTAAATGATCCTTTTTAATGAGGCAAGCTTCTGCAGGTACAGCTGCAGGTCCAGCATCATGCCTGATCAGCCAGTCTGAATGGCACTTCTGATCTCCTTCAGCTCTTACTCAGTGCCTACAGCTACTAACTGAGCCTGAAAACAGTCAAAGAAACCAATTACATGGCAGAAGTCATTGGAGGTATTCATGCAAACGTGCACAAAAGTTCTGAGACTGACAGAATATGTGAGTATTAGACTTGCTAAAAAAGGGAACTGAATAAAATAAAGGCAGGGAAAATCTGAAACTGAACATACCCAATAATATTCAAAAGAATCCACCAAGAGCTGCGTGGTTGTTCATTGGGGTCCTCATCATAGTTGTCAATATGTGTCATCATGAGCGTGCAGTGAAGATGAATTCCCACAGACATGTCCCATGGAGTGATAGTGATTATTTAAGTATCCCTGCTGCTTGTGTGTCACGCTGATTACCTGTAGAGGTGGATCTGTCAAGGTCTGGACTTTATATTAGGTTGAAGTCCTTTCCAATTATCAAAGTTGAGTTTGAGTGAGCAGAGAGTAGAAGGCGTGAAAGAAAGAGGGGTCATCAACATTTGGATCATATATGCTGGCAATGCAAAAATTTGCATTGGCAACAGATATGTTAATTATTATATATCTACCATCTGGATCTACATCAGCATTATTCAATTTGAAATTGACTTTTCTGTTGATCAGGATAGCAACTCCTCTCTGTTTGGAGTACCCAACTAGCTAAATATTTATGTGGAAACTGTGGTGAATTAAGTTTTTGGACTACTGACTTTGAAATGTGCATCTCCTGTTGTAAGACAGTGTCTGCTTGTATGTCATTCAAATAGTTAAAAATGTTCTGTCTTTTTTCACTTGAACTCATCCCATGGACATTCCAGGTGACAAACTGTAATGTGGTAATACTAAGCTAAACTAACTATGATGTCGGATACGTGTGTGTGTGTGTGTGTGTGTGTGTGTGTGTGTGTGTGGATGTGCGTATGTGAGTGTGTATTTGTATGTATATGTATTGTGAACGGTGGCCTAAACCAGGCAGAAAACTGATGAAGACATTACCATACAATACAGACTGGAAAACAAAGGGGGAATAAGTGCACAGGAGAGAAAGAGAGTGACATATTAACAAGAGCAGAAGTGAGATCAGAACAGACATCAGACTGGACTGGGTGGGTTTAAACTAGCAACATGCGCAACATAATGTGGATAATTAGTCAGGCATATTTACAGTGATTTATAATAATAACCAAAAATCGGTGTTTGTGGAGAAAGATAGAGAGAGAGTAAGCTACCGTATATTAATACAGCCAGGGAGTGGTTTCCCGATCACGGTGTAGCTGACCATTAACATACAGTTTATCCACATCCTTCATTGACAAACTTTGTACACAGAGGGAAGAGGGAAGATTTCCTTCAGGAACTGGTCGTTCATGCTGAAGTTGGTTCCCTTGAGCTCTCTGCCCCGCCTCCTCACTTGCTCCTTCTGCTTGAAATGTTCAAATTTTGCCACGATGGGTCTAACCCTAACCCTAACCCTTGGGCACCGACTATCCTGCTTCTTGCCTCCCAGGTGGTGCGTGCGGTAGAAAGTGATGCCCCTCACCGTGTCCGGGGGAAGGTTAAGCTGCTGCCGAAGAAAACTTTTCACCGTCTCCTCTGGTTCTTCCTCTGCCTGCGAACACCAGGGTGTCCCACATGCTCCGAGCCTGGAGGTCCAAGATTGTCTCTTTTATTTTATTGTTTTCTTGGGAGAGCTGTAAAACTCCCTCGGTGAGCGATTTCACGGAATCCCGAAGTGCACCATTCTCCGTGGTGAGGGTAGCAACCTGTTGCTGGCTGAAATCCAGGGAATCCCATAGGGAACTTCTTATGTAGAACCTCCACCAGGGCGAGACAGCCATTGAAACCTAGCAGCCTTTTCTCAATTGAGTCCAGAATGTCCCTGATGTCTTTACCTGAAGTGGCTACAGGGGAATCCTCAGTGCGGCTTCTCTTCAGCGTCTTGGAGGTTTTCCCCATGACCAAACGGATGAAGGACTCTTCAATATAGTCTTCAAGATCCTCCGGGTTTATTCTTACCTTCCTTGTTAGCCTCGAAAAATGTGGGGATTTTAAATAACTGCATTTGTTTTGACGCTCTACAATCCGCTTGTATGAATTACGCGTGTCACACGTTCTCTCGCGACACCACAGCATCTCGCTGTCAGCTGATGCCCTTTTAAATTTGTTTTAAATTTCATAAAATTAAAAAAATGAAATCTCACAATTATATTAAAATGTAGACCCTGTACATGTTGGTCCGATAATCATAATAATAATAATAATAACAATAATAATAATAATCAGAAGTTTGGCACCACTCAGGCCATCATCAGCGACTACACTGTAAGACACAAAAGTGTCATCTATTGGTAGACATAAAATTCTTTACAAAATGAGATATGACAGATCTATCACAGAAAACAGAGCTTCATCAAAAAAAGACCACCCACAGTAACGGAGGCTTTTAAGAGGTTTCAGAAGTCACTTCTAGACATGCGCAATCTGTCACATTAACCCAACATGCCACCATTCCACATTCCAGTTCGCTGGTGCTGCAGTCGTACACTGCCTGCACTTCATATTGCAAAGCTATAATTTATTTTAATTTAGCACTCTTGCCTCCCATTTCTGTTTATTTTTGAATCATGAGCACAAACATTTATTTACTCATTGGGTCTTGCTAGCAGAGTGTACTTTTAGTACGATGCAAATGCACTGCTGAGAAGAGCCAGAGGACAAGCACACAGTGCGGTAGCAACAGGATGTCTGAAAATACACACTAACCACATACTGGGCTGTCTGAATGCACTCCACAACAGGAAACAACAGACGCATACAAGATACACACAGTGGACAGATGTAGAAAGAATGGTTCATTCTCTCATTATTAATAGAATACTACAACATTAAAAACAAAGACATCTTAAGAAGTGCATTTTATGCTAAATAACACGACGTCCTCCATACCGGAATAAAACAGCCTTTTAATTTTGAAACAAGTTAATGAGATAATACCTTGTGATGGCTGTGCTATCTGATGCGCTCCATTTGTACAAAAAAAAGAAAAGACAATGTACAGAAACAGTACTGAGTGCAAAATATATACCTGCTCAGTGCAGTGCTTTTCACTTAAGAAACAGTCATCAACCCATTTATAAGTAGCACCTGTATATTTCATGTAGTCAGTCAGCGCTGTGACAATAATGTATAAAATATGTCACGAACTTCAGCTACACACGAACCATAAAAATGTGATCTTAGTTACTCTGACCATGGCATGAGACGGACTATTGATGCCAGAAGGGCTGTTTTAAGTTTGTCTGAAACTGATGATCTCCTGGTACTTTCAAGCACAACAACCACTAGAGTTCACTAAGACTGGTGCATAAAAACAAAAAAAACATCCAGTGAGTAGCCTTTTTGACGTGAGAGGTCAGAGGAAGACAGCCAGAATGGTTTGGTTTCCTGATGTCTCGTCTGGCACATTGTGTAAGGATCCACAGCACTGCATTGCTCTGCTTCAAGTCATACTTAACAGAAGCTGCTCTGTGAGTCATGGTCAATTTTCAACCTCACTTGCTCACCTGTGGGGTCCCTCAAGGGTCCATTCTTGTTCCTGTTCTTTTCTCCATAAATCTGCTCCCTTTAGGGTCCATTTCTTGAAAAGTATAGCATTCCTTCTCACAGTTATGTGGATGGTAACTAGTTTTACTCAGGACTGAGGTCCAACTACATGAACACCTATGCTGTCTCTGCTAAACTGTTTGAAGGATGTAAAAAGTGCATGTACCTGAATTTCTAAAACCCTTATTAACAACAAAACGGAGGTTATATTTCATTGTTCATCCAGACATCCTTAGTGCTTTTGACTTACACCTTGGGTCCCAGGTACCCTAGAATAGATCATTAATAAACAATCTGGGTCTGCTCTTGGACAGTGTTAAAACTGTACAAACAGATTAATTCTGGTCTAATTCAGATCTAATTATGGCCAGTTTTTCCAAATATGAATTATTTCAAAGATTAAACCATTCCTAAAGCATCAGCAGAGTGGGTTTCTTTTATACCTGAACATTTGTGCTATTTTTTAACTTGTTCCCCAGCAAAATTTGAATTTCAGATGTCATTTCCTGCAAACTGGTGAATTTTTAATGCATGTGAACTGCAATATAATCTACAAACAGCAAATAGATTTTTAGAGCAAATGGTTGTAAATATTCTGTTCTTTGTTATCATTCTTAAGATGTTGTATAGCACTTCTGTCAGTGTTTGTTGCTCTGTAAATGAATGTAAGACTAACAAATAAGCACCATTGCGTTGGGAATTTACAGTGTAAAAAATACTTCAAGAAGCAGTGGCTTCTCACATTTAAGAGAGAGTGTTTGTGAATGGTGTTGGGTTGAGAAACACTCAGAGAGATAAGAACATGTTGAGGCATCACTCATTTGAGTGTGGGCGGTTGACTTCCTGTGTATTGGACCAGCATGAGCAAGTCTGAAAGCTGAAGCACTGGAACCAGACAAAACTGGGTAACTCACTGTGAGAAAGCACTGGCAGTCACGGTCATCCTCACCTTGTCAGTTTACTTCCCAGAACAGACTTTCTCACAGTTTTTTGGCTTATATGGGCAGTCACAGCTGTTTGGAAGCAACCCCACCAGGCGGACTAAGTCGAAGTTCAGCAGTTTCAGAGTGAACTGAACCCATCATCTCATCACTGTGATTGTAACAGAGCAGTGTTTCGTCCAGAGTTGTCTGCATCTCTCCAAAATGCCTCGAGTCCAATGCACTCTAGAATATGCCCCTTCACCTCATAAGACTTTTACCATGGTGAAAGAACCAAAATAACCGTTCTGTGTTCTGTTCTACATATAGAACTGTTTTTGTCAAGCTGCTGCTCTTGTGTTTGAGAGACTGTTTCCTCCACAGCAACCCTATCATTGTAGCGGGACATGGTTAGCATGGCAACAAACACCAATAGCATATGCTGGCATAGATGAGGCCCTTATGGCCACAATGTGGCAGGTCAGACACTTTCAACCAGCCTTGCTGTTGAAACTGCTCCTCATGTTCACGATAGTCTTAGACAGAACATCATTTCAATGCTAATCACTTTGCAGTCAAAATTTCCCAAACTCCCTGAACATGGCTACTAACTTGCAACTTAATAGCTGAAAGGTTTTCCTTTCCTTAACTATAAATGCACAGTGTAAACATACTAATTGGCAAATTTATCTCTACAGAATCCACGGTTATTGTCTGCTCTGAAAGTTGCTGCACTCTTTTAAAGGTGTCTCTTTAAGCACTTAAATATTCTTGTGGTTGAATTTTCACACTTCATGAGCTGAAATGGTGGAAGCAAAAGTTTTTTTTTGTCCCATCTGATAGAAAAGAACCCCCTGACAAAAAGTTCGAACTGAGAGCCTAAACATAAGAAGGCAGAAGGAAAAACTCAGATGAGAGTTTAGGATAGCCAGAGGCCAAAAGTAACATTCTCTGTTGCAATGTGAGCTTCAGATAAACTTACAAATGTAGTTCCAACTTAACAATGTTAGTCTATTTATTAAGGCACACCATTTAATGGCAATACAACAATGGAAAACCCACTATTTAACACACGTACACAATACACATTACATAAAGAAAGCAAGTAAAGCTCAGAGAGCATACAGGGTGAAGCCACCACAAAGCCATATTGTTTAGGTTCCTAGAGGCCTGTGGCCTCATTTATCATCAGTGTGTAGAAAAGGTTCTAAACTCTGCCGTATGCATGAAATTTAGAGTGTGCGTAAGTACAAAAAAATCCATATCTATCAAACGTGCGTACGGGGGTTGTACACACATCAGTGTTGAAAAATCCCACTTGTTCTTAACCTCCGTGCTCGTGCACGTTGCTTTCAGAAACGCCTCCAAATCACCATATACGGCAACAACACAACTCTTTATAAAGCAAGTGAAGATTTATTTTTCCTTCAACTGTCGTCAGATCTTTTAAAAAGTGGTTTGACGTTAAGCTCGGTGCCAAAAAACGCATCACAGCCCATAAAAAAGAGAAATGACTGCAACTGGAGAAGGACGAATTAATACTGAACGTTCACCCAGCGGATAACCCTGATCACTACAGATGACATGTTTTAATAACCAAACAAAGTCCAGCTAAAACATTTCCACACTCTGTGACACTCACCATAAGCCAGCCATCTTCAACAGCTCCTGCTTGGAGACGCACTCACAGAGCTGTTCTGCTCAACAAATGAGTTGTGCGTTCCTCCAAGCCACCGAGCCACAACGTTGGATGCCGACAAATGTGCATCGCATATTATTTGTACGTTGATTGAATAAAACCCTTGTCTATTTAAAAAAATAAATTCATTAGTGATAGCGCTTTAATTGTGATGTGGGTGCAGTCTATAGCTCCACTTATGGAGAAATCCAGCGATGGCGTGAAGTCCCCGTTTGATTTGGGCTTGTTGGTGATGGCTGTAAGGGAGCTGGATGTAGGCTGGGGCCAGGGGAGTTATGGCATCCAACACTGCCAACTTGATCCTGCTCAGTGGTGCCTGGGAAACGCCGCATATGTCTCCAACCTCACGCTGGAGTGTACCGGTGGTCAAAATCCCTGAATGCTTTCTATTTGTACTTTCACTATTCTACCACTAGATTATGTGCGTACGCATGGTCAGAGGTGTGCGTATATTTACGCACAGTCCTAAGTATAAGTACAAGTTGATAAATTCCATACTTTGTGTAGGAATGTTCGTACGCACGCTCTACGCACATATTTGTGCGTACGCACTGATGATAAATGACGATTGAGTATCACCACACAGGGAAGGCCGCACTAGGAAATCTGCATGGAAGCCAACAGGAAGAGTTACAGCGGGCGAAGGGACTCCATTATGATGCACTGCTATAATCCAGAGAGGGAACACACTTGGGGTTTGGTCATGCAACTGCACGGTGTGCTTTCATTATGTGCTTACATGGAGGTTTGTGTGTGCAGCATTTAAGTAAAACTGTTCCAAAAGATTAAGTTAACATTCCATCGACCAATTTCCTTATTCCATCAAAAATCATTGGGGGGCCTTCTGCTCGATCATCTCTGAGTTATCTGAATTTTTTTCATAATAAACTATGGATACTTAAAACGGCATCTGAAATGTTAGATATACCTAGGACTTCAGATATTTTTTTAAAATATGCCTGTGACCTTTTTTTTTTAGCATGTCTTCTTGCAGATACAAATTTGAGGCTATGTTTGGATGACAGCATTTCAGGAAATTAAGATAAAAGCCATTTCATTAACATTTTCACTGTTATTGCCTATCATGCCATTTTTTCAGAATCTCCATATTGGACAAGTAAATTAAATACTCTTTGGTAATAGAGGAGCTAAAATGTGAAAAAAAATGCCATCTTTACACACACATTAACATCAAAATTGATAATACAGAGGTCAATTAGTAATATTCCGGGAACCATACGTAGGTGCGTGTCAAAATAGTACAAAACACAACATATACAAGGTGTGTCAGAAAAGTTCCAGGACTGGTGTCACAAAAGATAAACTTCAAACCCAAACTCCAAGCTTCGAGTTTTCCCCTTCAGATGATCAACCAGCACGTCTACAAATAGATCCTGCGGCGTTTGCTTCATTCAAGAAAAGGTGAGAGTTGTAGCAGGACAAGTCATGGCTGCTTCACCATGACAACACGCATGCTCACAATGCCCTGAGCATCCGACAGTTCCTGGCTGAGAAGAACATCGCTGTGCTGAAGCAACCTCCCTACTCGCCCCACCTGGCTCCGTGTGACTCTGTTGCTACTGATGAAGTGTCTATTGCCGGTATGTACCGTTAACGTTTTATTGCCCAGGCCTAGTGCAGTCAGGCTGGAAATGCATTGTCTGTCAGAGGTACATGCTGAGATTTTGTACCTGATGAAACACACCCAAAACTAAATATGTCAGAAGATGAAGCTAAACATATTTAGAGGACACTCCCGGCAACCCAGTGGCCCTCGCTTTAGAGCCAGTGACTCCAATCGCAAGTGTGTTCAGAGGAAATGAGTTGCCCGCCCAAGTGTGGAGGGTGGGCAACACCTGGTGCATGTGCGTTAACTGCACTGCCTTCCACAAACGTCGATCTGCTGCCTAAGGATACTGCGGCTCACTTCCTTGGGGTTCTTACCTCAATAACTCTGACCTGCACTTAGAAAACGCTCTGCTGTGACAGGGATGTTTTGGAAGAGTCCATGCTGCTGTTCCTGTTGAGAAGCCTGTACAGAGAACCTGGAGCAGCCCATCAACAACAGCTATTCTAACCTGACCAAATGACGCCCATTGGCATTAAACGAGTCACGTTTAAAATGTTGGTATGAACGACCAGTCTATTTTCACTAAGGAGTTAATTTAACATGAATATCCGCAGTCGTTTGGCTGATAAAAGCAGCTCATCAGTTTGGAAGTTTAGTTGTTTCAACTATCCATTTCTCTGGACTACCACTTCCTACTGGAGGGGAAAAACCAAAGTCCAAACGAAGCAGCACCAAGACTGTAAGGTAAAGAACATCTGTTTTTATTTTACAGAGATGCTGTGTACATGAAGAGTCCCCATGCTGCCATGGTAAAGAAAGTTGTGTTGTTGAAACTAACCTGATTCTGGGTTTGCTAAAAAGTTGGACTTCTTTCTATGACGCACAGCTACTTCTTGCTAGTAGACTAGATTAGACCGTCTGTGTACCTCATATCAAGTGAAAAACAAAAGGGGAGTCTCAGACTTCAGCTTGTCGGTCCAGGGTGCCACCAGTATGTGTGACTCAAAACCCCTCTGCCCCTCACGGTCTTCATTTACAAACCGTTTGCTACAAAATCACACACTACGGCCAACGAGAGGATTCTCTTGTTTTAGCACAGTTAGCCAACAATGGAGAAGAAGAAAAGCATGACAGTGGACAATCTTTACTTGGTTTCTGACAATATAAAACTAATTGCTACATCCTAGGGCGATACAGAAGTTACTCCCCTTGCATTGCTTTTTAGCCTGGAGTTCCTTTTTTTCCAGTTCGTCAGTGCTGTCAGTAGTTACTTAATGTCAACTAGTTTAGGACTTCTGAGCCAACCAGCCCAGTGACGTCACATTCCAGGCAGGCAACACTTGTTTTAAAAATGTAACTTACTACCAAATTTATTCAGAAGCTACCTATTGCTAATATTAATAATTCTCATTGAAGACACTTTTTAAAGTCCCTCTACAGAAAATCATCTCAAAAAATTGTATTTCTCCATGAAAATAATCTCTTTATGCCTTAAAGTGGCTTAGATGTAGCTCTGCCTGGAACGTGCAGGTTAATTAAAACTGTAAAACTTTACATGGCATCAATTTGCAATATTTGAGTAATTAGGCCATAGGTGTCAAACTCTACTGGCCCCCAGTGTAATTATATTTGGCCCGCAAGCTAATATTAAATGTCTTTTAGAGCTGGCCCCCCAATCTATAGCGCATGCACCACAAATACAACACATCCCAGAATGCTTTGCTCGTGCATTGGTGCATTAATGAAGACCTGCAAGCGTCCCCTCCATTTTTCTTTTAATCATAAAATGCATTTTTTGGGTTGTTTATTGTTGGCCTGTAAACAAAGGGTTCCATTGAAAATGAACTCAAAAGGTTACAGATAGACACAGGTCTAAGACTTTTTTATTATTCTATTCATTTATATTAAAATAAGAAACGAATGCCACTGATGCATCTTACATTTAAAAATGTATATCTCATTTGTTCAAATTACTAAGCTTTGCTTGCTCCAGTCTCACTGTTTAAGCAAAAGTTAAGGTTGTTTCCATATGAAAAAATGTACCATTATATACCTGGAGAGAAAGGAAAACACGCACAATTGCACAACTGTAGTCAAAATTTTTTTTTTTTTTTTTTTAAATATCGAGTCTGGCCCGCGACTTAGTCCCAGCTTTATATTTTGGCCCACTCTGTATTTGAGTTTGACACCCATGAATCAGGTCATTGATGTTGAACTTGTAACCGACTCTAACGAAGCTTAATGATTATCTCAGTCATAATATATCTACTTACTTGAGACGCAAATTTTTAATAATTTTCAGAGATGATAATAAGCAGCATTATTAGTCAAAAATTGATTAATTGATAACAGAAATTGATTGCCATAGACATTATTCTATACACCATAAAGCTATTTTAACAACAGACACTATTGCAGCCTGGTTACACATTTAGCTACAGCTACCCTGTCCCAATTGCTCACAGCTCATCTTACAAACATAAGTCCTGGCTAGTAAAAATGCCTATTTGGTCTCTTTATCAATATCTGGAATAGAAACTATATTTTTCATCTTTACCATGCAATTTAACGATTTCATTTCACATTATATTTCATATGGCTGCAAGGTGGATCAGCGGTTACCACCGTTGCCTCCCAGCAAGAAGATCCCCGGTTCGTGTCCCAGTGACGACGCCGAGGATCCTTCTTTGTGGACTTTGCATGTTCTCCCTGTGCAGCGTGGGTTCTCTCCGGGTTCTCTGGCTTCCTCCCACAGTACAAAAACATGTTGAGGCTAATTGGTGATTCTAAATTGTCCATAAGAGTGAATGTGAGTGTGCTTGGTTGTCGGTCTCTAAGTGTAGCCCTGCGATAGAATGGTGACCTGTCCAGGGTGTCCCCTGCCTTCACCCTGAGTCAGCTGGGATAGACTACAGCCCCCCGCGACCCCAGTGAGGATCAAGCAGTGCACAGATAACGGATGGATTCAATTTTATACTTTTTGTAACTCTGTGATGGGCATGGTCAAACTGTTGCTGTGCTGGGTTTTTCAGTGGAAAAGCACCACCTTCCATCTCAAAAACTTTAGCCAAAAGGATAAAGACATATTATTGCCTTATAAAAATGTTATTCATCCTTTTGTTTGTAGCAATATATTTTCAATTAGCAATACATTTTACACTACAAACGGTTTACTGTCGTACCTCAAAATCTGCATTTAAGGACAAAAAAAGGTGAACTCTGCTCCTCTGTGAGTCTGGCTGAACAAACCTGACAAAAGATTAATTTTACAATTCAAATATCAGATCATTTTGTCATCTCATGCAGTTACTTCATTAAACCTACACATCACTGTTTAATTCACATTAGTTTCAAAGGGCCCTGATTCACGTGGACACTGGTCATGTGAGCATCCGGTCTGGGCATAGCTCTGTCTAGACATGTCAGTCTGGTTGGAACACTCAGCAAAAGCACAGACATCTGATGATGAGTATGTTGCATTTCTTTATAAACTCTGTCCCAATATAGGGCTGATTAGTCGTATTCTTAACTTTTCTCACGGTTACCACTGACAACATTTACACAAGTGAAGTCAGTGCAACCTGATAAGCTGCATACTGAATAACAGAACTGAGCTACAGTTAAACCCCACAGTGAAGCAGAAGTAACAAATGTGAAGCAGATTGCTTCCTTTTTCACTCCAACACATATCAAACACACACTCCATTTCCATCTTTGACCAATATTATATGTTGACTGATATGAACTTAATATTTGTGTATGTACTTGCATGAATTAGTACTGAGTATAGTGTGCTTTAAGTGATGTATGTCTAAGCAATCAAATCACTTCAAAAAGAAAACACACTGCAAGGCTTGGTTTTATCTAAACAAAACAAACCCTTGCAGTGTAAACGGCACACAACGGTGCCGGCAGGACACTGCGTAGCAGCCAATGGAATGTTATTCTGTAAACTTAGAAAGGTCAAAGGCCACTTATAGATCAAGACCAACACAAAAACTCCTTGACTATAAACTATTGGTAAGTCAATACTCATATTTTTTTCATATTCATGTTCTTAGGTCTTGGATCTAGTTGGGTTCTATGTCCGGAAATACGTGTGTTTCTACATACTAATGCAAAAATATGGTATGGAAACAAAATAAAAGCACCTTACCTCATAGGACCAGACACACTGAACCTTGGCAAATCTCCTGACACACCGGCCCACCTCCACATCTTCGTGGGTAGTGTACATCTCCTGTAAACACTCTCGGATGTGGGGCACCATTCTCTTGAGGACTTCGCGGCTCATGATGACACCTGGCCCTCCCATGCAGAAGTTCTCCCCAGGTTCCAGGGCCAGTTTCCCAAGCTCATCTCGGGCACCCATTCCTGTTTGGCCAAGGAAGATGGCCTCACTACTGTTGAGGCTGCGCAGGAAACTCTCCAGTCTTTCACTCTTGATGTAAACGTCATCATCTGCCCTCATGAACCACTCATATTTTTCCAGGTAATGGTCGTGCATATACTTGAGCATCATGAAGGACTTCTTCTGGGGTGGGTACGAGTCATCCACATTCCTCAGAGCGACTATTGGAATGGGTATGGATGTATCAGAGCCCTCACTGGAGAAGAACTCCACGTGACCTGGAATTGTCTGTGCCCATGTCCTGTAAAGACAGAAATGAATGAAGTTGAAAAAAAACATCAGATAACAGACAACTGTGATTATCTCTAAGACGTAACAATTTGCAGCTGCTTATGCCACACAGTAAGAGCTCCATAAAGACTTACAATAATCTGCACTACAGTGTACACACTGCACTGGGTGTCTGTGTGTGCACATGTGGTCCACATGCATTCAGTTGGCCACTTTTAGGTGCAATCAAAGGCAGTTATAATTTTGGATATTGACATGAACATAATTTGCACCACGCAGAACCCAGTGATTCTTTAGAGACAGACAGTACAAATTTGTTGTCGAGTGAATGTGAACTAAAGGTAAATTTCCCAAACATTTTTATAAATGACTAAGGTTAAACTTGCGTATTGCATGTCCCCGTGTGGTACATACAAGTAACACACAAAAGACATCACCTTTTGTGTGGTTACAGACTTCCTACTGTACGATGGAGAAATGTTGATTGGTTTTGTCACACTGCTACACTTGACACTGACGGCATCCTGTCAATAAATAGCACTTCTACCGCTGGACAAATTCTTGTTTAAAGTATAGCCCTTTTTCTCAGTTTAAAATGCATGATTGTTATTGACTGATCTTAGACAGGTTGCAGTTCAACGTCCTGGCATACAGTTAGAAATTATTATTACTATTTTGTAAAGCAGTAAATTTTGTCAGCTGGATCCCTCCATAGTGTCACGCTGTGCAAAACATTCTTCAACAGCACTGCTATGGACTCTGTGGCACTCCTGTTTTAATGAACAAAAGAAAATGATTGTGAAACATAAAAACATGCTTCCGGTCACAGTAAAACTCATGGAGTGTACGTGAGATGAGCTGTCAGACAGCTGCTAGAGACAGTTGTATAGATTAAAGAGAAAGACACCACAAGCTCAATGCCGACAAACACTGTTGTGTTAGTACTAAACTCAGTGTTGCTTAGCCAGTCTATTCTGTAAAACATAATGGTCTGGCTGCACCACACTATTATTCTGCTATAGGGGGGAAAAAACGAGCTGGTCTGTTTGTATTTCTTAAAAGAAATCACAGCCGTCGTGGGAGAGGTGAAGTGAAGGATGCCGCTTTGGTGCTCCCTCAGAATAGTGGCCAGCGAAATTGTTGTGGTGAAACATTTGCACGCAGGGAGCACTATGATTAAAATGGATAATCCACAAAAAATAAAAATAAAAAAACAAGCTGGGCTGCCATACTGCATGATCCAAATCCTCTGCAAAACTTTCAGTTTCAGTTTAATTTTTAGTGTGGTAGGTTGCTGCCTGGAGGTTGCAGTTGTTGTTTCCTAAGTGAAGAAAACGGTAACACATATAGTATAGTGGGCGGAGAATGCAGACATAAATGATCGGCCAATGGCAGGCTTTTACCTGCAATCTACATCTGGCGAGTCAGACTATACTAAACTAGATTCCTGGCAGGGATGAGGGAATGTAATACAAAGTAAAAGCCCACACTTCTTAAAACAATTTGATTATTTTTCTCACTTCATACTGACATACTCCTTGAGAGGAAACAACAGACAACAGCTACACATGGTTTTCCAGAAGGTCAAACTCTTGGAAGTAGCTATTTTAGTTGGTGTATTGTTTAATTAAACAGTTAACAGGTAACAAATCCAATGGAAACCAGCAGCTTGTGTGGTGTCCCATGGGACTGACTCATCAAGCTGAACAGAGTCCACTGGGACAATCTGTAAAACACTGAAACCTCTTGATTAACTGATTTTTAAACAAAGGAAGTTTACAGTTTTGTTAGAAAGGGCTAAACAAAAAGTCAGAGCAGCATGTTTGATGAGCTGCAGTAGTGTTGAAAGATCCTCTCTAACTTGTACTGTAAGTTACAGAAAATGCTGAGCGACTGGATTGAAAAACTGGTGTCCTCCAACATGTTAATGACCACTCCTACACCAAACTATAGCTCCTCCGCTGGGACTGCTTGTATGTCCTTAACTGCTCTTGCTTGCAGGAGCATAATGTCCTGTATTCATTTAAGCATCAACTGATTTTGCAGAATTTTACCTATTTACCTAATCATGATGAGATCATTACCATAGATATTTTAACCTAAATGTAGACAGTCTGTCCAAAGCTATTGAATTTCTAAATATTCTAAATTATGCAGATTTTCCTCATGTCTCTGGTCTCACCATCATTCTAGACATGGTGATTACACATCAACCTATTGTTCATGTATTGTCACCTGTCTGATCATTTTTTATGTATTCTTCTCTGTCACAACCAGCACAGTATGGGAAAATACCAAAAGCTTCATTAATCATTGCTGTCTCACCCCTGAGGCAGCTGCAAACTTCAAACTTAGGTAAACTATTTACACTCTTGCAACAGTCAAACATAAAAAAGTTAAACCCCAGAGAGCCCCTGAATCAATAGCAAAAATATCAAATTAAATAGACTTAATCATGCAGCAGAAAGAAAAAGAAAGTCTAAATTACATGTCCATCATGACATCTTCCAGGAGCATCTTATTGTGCACAACAGGGCAATCAGAAATGCTTTCTCCAAGCTGATCAGTGACAATCAGAACAATCCCAACATTATTTTTTCTATGATTGACCATCTGATTAAACCTGTCCCCTTACTGAGCCTGCCGATGTTTTTTCTGTATCCAGAAGTAAACAGTTTGCAACACACTTCAGGCTAAAGACCATCAGGTCTCATATCAGGCAAAGGGACTGATATGTCAGATTCCCCTATTTCACTTTGTCATGTACCGCTAAAGTTTTTAGACCTCAGTGCTGTTGAACTGCCCCTCAAAGCAGTCTTACAGCTTAAGCCCTCTCTTTTTCCCCTTGATACTTTTCCCACCACATTTTGTCAGCCTTTCTAATGAAAGGGGACACTCATGGGTATCTTATCCCATATCTAGGTTTACTATCAGTATGGCTGACACACAGAAACTGAAGCATAAGCTGTGGTTTAGTTTTTTAAACATTGCTGATCTTCCTGAACCAAAATCGACACAAAGCAAGAATTTCATTGAACTGTGTAACTGTCTGGTTTTCTGTACATATGGCAATAAACCTCTTGAATAGGTCCATCATAGTGCTTTTATCCCTTGATCCCTTCTGCATATAAAAGAGTCAAAAATGTGCTATGGTGGAGAAGCAGTTTATATTTCCTGAGAAGTTACTGCACCCAGTGGCTCCCTCAGGTTTTCTGGTAGTTGTCTCTAGGTGCTCCTTGGCTCCAATGGAAGACCTATAGCCAGGCTGTGTTCAGCCACTGTGACTGCAGCCTGTGGAACAGCCTGCCGTTAGACACAGACTGTATATAGAAGCTGGATGTAGTCATAGTGATGTCTCTCATTGGTTTGCGGACATCTGTTTTGTTGCCTCCAGTTTGGCATTTGGTCATCATCAACTTGTGTTTTTGGGAGACAGAAGTGACCATATTAGGAAGAGACAGTGGAGCTGGAAAGGAGTGCAGGGTGGGCCTAACTGAGAACACAACGACACCAACGTATGCTCACTGGTACTGGCCTGGCTTCTGGCTATGCCATGTAAAACTCCTGGCAACAAAGTTTGTATAGAAAATGTATGTCTATATATGTACTTCAGCATTATAGGAAAGAGCATGTCCACATTTGGCAAAGAGAAACCATGTAACACCAGCATAGCTGAAGTTTCATTGTGTGGGCGAACATTAAACCATGTGTATTCACCTAGAAAAAGCAAACTGTAACAGTGTGTTTACCAATTTGCTGTGCAGGTCTACATAGGTTACATGTCTACATAGTGATAGAGAAATGTAACAGGGAGTATGTCAATGTGGTAGAGCTGGACCCGAATAGCCGACTATTCGTTCGCTGTGCTGGAATCAGGATATCAATGTTGATCTCCAAATATCCCCCCTCCCCATCGCCGCCACTGCCACTGATGGCGGAAACGCCCGGTCACTGCTGCCCCATCAGACTGAATGCTCAGTACTAAAGTGTCAGTAGCATAGGTTGTTTTTAGCAGCTCCTGTTCATTTTGTTGTTGATGATGGGCAACACAAACACTGCACAAATTTGATCTGCATGGAGGGCCTGTTGTTAAAAACGATCATTAGAGCCAATAGTACGCAGACAGACTCTTCAAACACAGAACCGTCTGGCCACAGAAACAGCTGATGTGTTTGGCAAAGACTAAAGGCTTTTCAGAAGAACTTCATATCAATTTTGATGCATGATGGTGGAAATTTTGTGGTTTCAGCATTTGCTCCCTCAGGGCCTGGACTGCGTACCGTCACTGATTCAGCTATCATTGCCATCATACCAAAGAGTGCGTGAAGATAATGTGTGGCACTTGATCTGAAAGTTAGAGTTAACTGGAAACGGAACTTTCAGCAGATAGTGATGATAAGCTCACTAGTAAATCCGTCAAAGATTGTTTCAGTAAGAGGAAATGAAGCGTTATGAAAAGGCCTAGTCAACAGCAAGATTTGAATCCCATTCAGTTCAAACCTTCAAAGAACTTGTATTTGAAAGGAAGGAATTTAGTATGCAAGTCAGTTTTTCTGCAAACCAGTATCTGAGACAGATGGACAATTGTGCAAAATTCTTACAAGTTATTTCAGCATTGGTTGTAATGTTAGCTTCTAAGGCAACTACATCATATTTGCACAGAAGAACATTACATCTGTTGATATTTTTCTTAAATACTTTAAAAAGCATTAGATATGTGGCCAGATGGAAGCCATTTCTGACTTAAAAGCACATGACAGTGCATTGGGAGACTGCAATTAGGGACCTGAATGACTATGAGAAGCAGAATCCTCTGGTCCCATAAAAGAAAGATTGAACTATTTAGTCACAAATCTCAACTGTCCATGTAAAAGATGAGGTTCAACTCATCAATACCATCATTACAGTCAAATACTGTGGTAGCAGCATCATGCAGATACCTTTTCCAGAGTACTCAGTCTGGGGTGTAGGTTTACATTTCAACAAGATATAACCTGAAACATAGGGTAAGAAAACACAAAATCCTCGACTGGCTTAGCCAAAATCTGATCCCAAAGCGCTATCTCTGTAGAGACCTGAAAATGTCTGTGCATGGATGGTCCTCATTCAACCTGGTTGCGCTTGAGCAATTTTGCGGGGAGGAAAGAGAGCAACTGCCAAAGAAAGTTGGGCAAAGTTTATAAGATCATGCCCAAACACTTGAGGCGGTTAATGGTGGCAATTATGCTTTAACCTAGTATTAAGTGAAAAGTCTGAACCTTTTTTTTTTTTCTACTTTAAGATGCTTAAAAAAAATCTTTCTTGCACTGTCATTGTTAAATATTGTTTGATAGATTAGAAAAGAAAAAAATGCATCCACATAAAACCTCCTGACTTGGTACATTTAGAATTTTCTTCCATTTTTTAATGCAGAAAAAGACTAGACAGTGAGATATATGAATAGATGTCAAAAGCTGTATATGGGTAATAATAATAATAATAATAATAATAATAAATATCTGCTGCTAACTTGCTACCCAATTCTACCTAATTGTGTTTTTCCAGTCGCTGTGTCATGTCAGTGCCACAGCTTCAGATCGACAGTAGTAGACTGTTACCTTCCATTTTGAGAAAATGCTAAACGGGGAATGTGTGAAGAAAGCAGCATTGTCCTGTGAGTGGCATCACATACCTGTGTGCTGCCACGGCTCGGCTGTTCAGGTACTTCTGGGCGGTCATGACACCAACGAATAAGAAATTGGTGGACCTGGAGCCAGGCTTCTCGGTCGCCGGTGAACCGTTAACTTGCGGTGGCCATAACGCTCCGCCGTATTCCTTCCTGAGACCCCCGTTCAAGCCACATCCAGCGGGGTTTGCTTTTCGTTTGTGTCCAGCCTTCTTCAACTCGGTCGCCTTGGGTAAAATGAGCCTGGAAGCCAGCGTGAACCCGACCACCAGTCCCAGCAGAACACTAAACCATGCTCGTCTACTTCGACCTGCCATTCCCCAAAACTTCACTAGCTCGCCGCGTATCTCACTGTATCCGAAACAGCGTAACTGTAAAAGCACACCTATAAAGTCAATTTAATTTTAAAAAGCTGGATGAAAACAGCAAAAACTATGTCGACAGAGTTCCTATGTCCCCAGAAAAGCGGGCTCACACACACTCTCTCATGGTAGAAAAGCCCTTTTCTTTCAGATGCCTACGTAGCATCGCAGCAGTCTCCTTGAAGCCGCCACCTGAACCTTTCTGTCGCCGCTTCCTCCGTTCATCCAGCCGTCCGACACCAGCCACCAAGGACAGACTCAACGCCGATCGACAAATACAGCAGTTTTTTTCTTAGCCTTGAATAGCGGCCACATTCTCGCCATTATCTCACCATCGGAAGAATGTCTGACTGTCGAGATCGCTGATCGCGAAGGGTTTAACAGTGGTTTGACCCAATGGAATTTCCGTAGAAACGCTCTGACTGGCTGGCTGCGAAGATCCCTTAAGCCATGCTGCGTTCATGTTCTACGGGAAAGCCCACAACTTATAACCATTGAACTAATCTTTAACATAAAGCTGGTTGTCTAAAAACTCGGATTGCAGTTGCTCAAGCTTTAATCATTCAACAACAATAATGCCCCCACTTGTTTCTAATGTATAAATTGTACATGGATTGTTTGTCCTTGTTTCAATCTTTCTTCCTGAAAAATGTTCTTGGAAGTGTTTGCTAAGTAAAAAAAAAAAAAAAAAAAAAAAAACGAATTTAGCTAATCATATGTGTGTACATGCTTGGTCAATAAACCAAATTTTGATAATACATTTACGACTAATAGACGATCGTTTGTTTTTATTGTAGTTTGTTAGTTATTATGAAATTATTATTGTTGTTGCTACTGTATCAATTCAACTAATTTTGTGAAAGTTTTATTTATTTATTTAAGTCATTGTCCTTGTATTGAAAATGGCCCCAAATGCAGCATGGCAGTTCTCTGACCTCTGGCTCCCTCGTGTGGTTTTAGCGGTGAACGTCCCCACGGCGCAGACTCCTCGGTGTGTGGCATAAATTTAGGTTATATCTCCAAACTTTGTTATTTATTTTGACAACGCACAAAATGATCCCACTAAATGTCTTTTCATTACCATTTATATTTATATTCCACCGGAGTTCTTCTCACAGAGGCCTCACAAAACACTAATCACAAAACATTACAGTATTTTTGAATTTTGGTGATTCTTGTTAATATGGTGTATGCAAAGTTCGCTGAAGAGTGTCAGGACACTCACCATACACGTTTCTTTTGTACCTTAAGCCAGATTAATGTGCAGTATTTTAATTACTTGTGCAATATTTCCCTATCATACAAAACATGTCAATATAATTTGCAATCTTTCATTATATTCTATAGCCTTATTTTTAGCTCAATTTCCAACAGCCTTCAGTCTGTATAGTTGACACATCTCACGTGTTGCCAAATACTTCAAGAATGAAGTCCATATAATAGTAATATGCAGTATATTGTTTGTCATTTTTGAGCGTATACTAATAAATGTCAGTTTTAACCTCACGACACAGTTGGTGGAAAGCAACCACAGCAACTCTAAAAACTGCAGTTTCCTTGATTTCGTGAGATTATTGTTGCTTACATTTGCATGTCAGAGCAAGTAGGGATCATGTCGAACAGAAATTCAGGTTGCGTTGTACAGTGATCCCCATAGAACGCTTCTCAATATATCCAGAAATATGTCATTAAAATATGGCGGAACCAGTCTGGCATTATTGTGACCCTGTCTTTTTTAAATGCTGTTTTTTGCTCAGTGACCCCTGCCAGATTTGTATGTCCAAACAAATCTAATCAATGTCAAGTGTATCTGTGACAACAGTTTGAAATTATTTATAGACAATTGCTTTTAAATAAAGCGCAAAGCCACTTCAAGGACCAGGAAAGAAGGGTTCTTTATTCACAGAAATGCTCAAAAAACGCCAGCATTAAATGTAAAGCTTATGTTCTTTGATAATACTGCATTGTCTGATCAGAGTTAACAGAAAGAGAAGTAGCGGTAAACATAGTAGTTCATAGTAGTTAAACCCCTTTTGCTCTTCTTTAAATGCACATGTTTTATTTTGTTTAAGTACTTTGAGAGCAAAGAAAACACAGGAGTCAAAGTCTCTCTATGTGTTTGCATACTTGGCTAGTGAAGCTGATTCTGATTTTTTCCTGGTACTAAATAATTCAGCGCTTTACAGGAAGCTGAAGAGAAATCTTTTGTGATTACAGTACAATGGCCAGTAATCAGACTACAGTAACATTAAAAGCAACTGGACAGGTCAGAGGACTTTTCTTTGAGTGTTTCTTATCAGAACAGTTCCAGTAGTTCACCTTTGTTCTTAAAATCCTAAAGGCAGTCAGTGGTAGTTCATGGCTGGTGAGGCACTGACTTCATCAGAATCTGATTTACAAATATATGCACTCTACAGAGTAGCTTATTTGCCGTTTGATTGGCAGCAGTTTACGGGTTATGTTTCATATCTGCATTCTTTACACATACAAGCTGTAGCTCACAAAACGCATGTTTCTTTTTGAATTTAATATTTTTGTTTGTTTTTATTGTTTTTGAAGTCATTGCGGTCTTACCTTTACCTTTACCTTTAAATGAAGTCCATGCGCCACTCCTTCAGGACAAAATATTTGTTACTTTTTTGTAAAAGTCTCCTTGTCTTCCTTCGCTTCACTTGACTTGCTAACTGTATATCATACCTAGTCCAGCTTGCTGTCACTGACTCTGCAGCCATAGAGTCACAAGAAGCATGTCTGGGATCAGAGCGCCCCCTGCCATGAGGCAAGAGAACTGCCTGCCTCACCTAGAACCTCTTCTCAATCGTTTATTATGCTCAGCACACGAAACACGTTACACACATACAGTTGGTAACAAAAACACTGTACATTATCATATACATCAGCTAAGCTATGGAAAATCAGTTCATATATTTAATGTGTTTGAACCGTTTTATTGGCAACATCCAGACAGCAACACGCTGTCACTGTTTTGTTTTTTGATTTTTAAAGATTTGATTTTTAAACATAAAAAGAGAGGCATTTGTCATGCATTTGGAGCCAAAAATATGTCAACTTATCAGAAAATGTATTTAACATCGTATAAAAGTCTGTAATGAATACCAACAATTATTGTTATTATTACCAATGGGAGAGCATTTCTTCAGGATCCAGCAACTTAAAGCAACTTAAATAAAGTGGTGTAGTATGTCCAAATCACAACCGATCAATGTTCACTGTCCTGGTAAAATAAAATTTAACAAAACAAACAGGAATATTTTGCACTCTCGTTCGTCTCATTTCCATTTCTTTCACGCAATGCATGACGGTCCATATTGCTGGGTTAGTGACCATCGGCTGTGCACTACTTTTCACGGTGCATTGTGGGATATTTTGAGTGCACTGTATAGGGTGTAAGAGTGTTTAGTGATTCAAGCCATTTTAAAAGCATGTTATTGTTTTGTGTGCCTTTGTATACCCGCTTTCATCTATAGAGGGTCTTGAGGGGGGCTGACACAGAGCATAAAGGCCTCACAAGTTTACCACAGGGCCGACACAGAGAGACAGACTATTTTTGAGGTGCAATTTAATAATTGAACTGAATGTTAAACCTTAAAAAAGAAACATGCATCCAAGCAACTTATACAAAACTGTAACAACAGTCAAATCTACTTGTGTCCTAATCATAGAGCAGTGATACTGACTACTGAAAGTGTCCCTTTTCACCTCAGCTAGCCACTTCTGGTAGCTGATCACAAACTTCTGGTAAGTTTCTGGTTGTATCTTTGACCCCTCCTCTTTGTTTATCTAAATATGTTGGCATTCAGACACAGACTTGTTTGTTTAGCACAGTTCTTCATTCTTGTGTTAAAGGCCTCACCGTCTCTTCCCCAAATATATTTCTTGTCATTGTAGCTAAATAAATCAGTTTTTGTTTCATGTGACCACAAAACATTCCTCCAGTAGGCCTTTTTTTGTGTCCATGTGATCAGTAGCAAACTTCAGTTGAGTCTTAAGTTGCTGCTTATGGAGAAAAGGCGTCTGTCGTGTGCAGCAGCATCTCAAGTCCATGGCCATGTAACACACACTTGACTGTGGACACTGTTTTTCAGCAGCCTCCAATTCACTGCAGATCTGCTTTATGAGGAGTTTTGGTTGACTCTTGATCATCGTGACCAACTGTTTCCCAGCAACAGGTGATAGTTTGCGTTTTCTTCCTGATCGTAGCAGCAACATAACTGAGCTTTATACTTAAAAATGATTGTTTGTGCAGATGATAGGGGCATGTGTTGCTGCTTTGAAATGGCTCACAATGAATTTATTGACTTTTCCAGATCTGCACTCAGCTCCTCAGACTTTCCCACTGTAGTGTCTGTGGCTGAATCTGATGACTGTTTCACATTAGCTCAAAGTAGTCAGCAGCTGTAGTCAATCATCATAGTAACTCATAAGAATTTTGTTTATTTTGATTGGGGGAACGATTTCAGGGTTGTATTGTCATCATAAAAATGTTCAATCTGCCTGAAATGTATAGAAACTGTTTCTATTTTTCACTGAGCAGTAATCTTGATAGCAATGAAAAATAATTTAGACAGTTTCAGAGTTTATATCTGAGACAGATGTAATATTTGTGCCCTTAAACTGTAATGAATGAGAAATTCAGTTTTCACAGTAAAAGTCTTTAATTTCATTCATACAGTAAAACACACAACACCGCTTGAGTTAAATCTGAAAAATAAAATTCCTTTGAATGACTATCATAGTGAGACTTCAGTGTGGTGGTGCTAATTCAGCACAGAATGACTGTTGGGTTCAACATTTTAAAAGGTTTTAAACCTTCCAGTTTACTGGTCAATCTGTAATTTTTTTATTTATTTTTTTCTTTATTGTATTTTTACATTATTTGTCTGGCAACCACAGCTGGCAGTTTTTACCCTAAAAACAACAGGATTTTCTCTTTTTTTTAGTGTACATTTTCATATGACCCATGTGTCTGATCCTTGAACTGTAAATATTAACATGGTATCATGTTCTGTTTGACACTGTTCTGTCATTTATAGAGTGAGTGCAGCATTTACCAGGCTGTGCCCACTGGAGGGCAGCGATCACTTAGTTGTGTTTGTATTAGTTGAGCTTTACCACTAATGTCATCATTACAACAATCAATAGGATTTAAAATACTTGTATAATTCCCACAGCTGTAAGTGATATACTATTAAACTCTACTTTATTTCACTGGTAAAATGATGTTTAATGTTTAACGATTCACCATTTATTGTTGTCTTGTTCAATTTTCTTGTTTTGGTGTGCATCAGAAATAAATCTACATCTGTTTTCAGCATTTTACATTTTGTCAGTTGCTTGTAAGATATTTTGAGCTGCATCTGACTTAAAACAAACAAACAAACAAACTGTATAATTGAAGTTTGATTGATTCATTTCGTCATTTACTGATGTATTGGATGCGTTGGTTAAGTGCTGTACACACAAGGACACAAAGCCTCTCCGGCTGCTTAAGAACAGCTGAAGGAGACGACACAGTGAAATTAAAATATGGATGCATTTCTTTTCACCCCTCATCCCTGCAGTTAGGCTTTGGCTTGGATCTTCTTTTTGTCTGGGTCTCGCAAACATGGACCCACATTTAAACTGCAATATAGATTTAAAACTCTAAACGTTTTAAAGTGTGCAACAATCGATGAATAAGATATATAAGATATATCTGCGGCTGTAAATCCCACTTTATAAACCAGAGGAAAAACAATCTGAAAGTTTGTAAAGAATATAGAAAAGGTTTGCCTTTAGAAATAAAACCCCAATAAGGTGTAAATTCAGTCAGTAGAGAACCTGCACAAAACAAATGCTTTTGTGAGCATCATGTGCAGAGATTCACAACAGAAAAAACAAGTGAAGCTTAGTGCTCACACTTTACATACTGTGTGCATCAAACACATGCACGCAGAGATGCACAAACAGCTCTGCTTTTACAGCCGAATCCAATGAGCAGATGAGAAGGCTGCAGACGGTGACAGTTTGTGGTTTCGGGGGGTGGCGGCGAGTCCTGCTGACACATTTCCCTGTAGTGACATTGTGCAGCTTCCAGGAGTAAGCAAGAATAAACAAACAAATGAGATAAATGAATAGATTAGTGAGTGTTAGAGGTGCTGGTGGGGGTGTTGTTATGCAGACCAGAGCTGTCCCTTATTCTAGTCTTTATGGTAACTTAGGCTTACTGGTTAACTGTTGTTTGGTGCTGACCTCATCCCCCTCTCAGAAAGAAAGAAAGGTGCATTCACCTAAATTCTTAATTGATCCTTTAATATGTATTACATGTTGCAGCATCCATTCATATCTTAGCTCTTAAAGGTCCATTTTTACCCATCCACTTCAACAAACACATCATTCATACTCATTGTGCTCATGTGCTGTGATAGCAAGCACAAGCCTGACCTCTATGAGTTATTATGCTGATATATTGGACATATTACCTGCAGATGAATGAAGGTTTCCCGCTATACATTTGTGACATAACCATGTGACTGGCCTTGCCACAGTGAGTGGGTTTGGGTGGGTTTGTACTGACAGCAGCATGGTGAATGTCCCACACTGATAAGAGCAGTGCATGTTTTTTTACACAGCGTGACAGATGTTTAAACTCAGACCCTAAAAGGACTCAAGCACAAAATTTATGTGGACGGAAATGCTGCTCAGGAAATGCATTTTTGTATGCATTTGACAATTCTCTTGTTTTTAAAATGCACTATGCTAAACTATGCAAAGTGTATCAGACTGAAAGGACTGTCCTCAAACCCACACACATATAGTCATATACACAATATCATCAGGGAGGTGGCTGGTCATCCCAAATTCACTCTGCAGCACGACCTCTACAACATAAACACGTGGACAAAATTGTTGGTACCCCTCGGTTAATGAAAGAAAAACCTACAATGGTCACAGAAATAATTTGAATCTGTGGCTTGTCAACATTCTGGCTTTTTATGATTTGTTTTCAACAAAGGTTTCCTCCTTGGTCATCTCCCATGAAGTCCACTTTGGCTCAAACACCGACTGATGGTGCGATCTGACACTGATGTACCTTGACCTTGGAGTTGACCTTTAATGTCTTTAGAGGTTGTTCTGGGCTCTTTTGTTACCATTCGTATTGTCCATCTCTTCGAATTGTCATCAATTTTCCTCCTCCAGCCACGTCCAGGGAGGTTGGCTACAGTCCTATGGAGCTTAAATTTTTTAATAATGTGTGCAACTGCAGTCACAGGAACATCAAGCTGCTTGGAGATGGTCTTACAACCTTTACCTTTAACATGCTTGTCTATAATTTTCTTTCTAATCTCCTGAGACAATTCTGTCCTTGGCTTCCTCTGGTCCATGTTTAGTGTGGTACACACCATGTCACCAAACAGCACAGTGACTACTTGTAACCCTATAAATAGGCCGATTGACTGATTAAAAGTTTGTAGACACCTGTGATGCTAATGAGAGGACAAACCTTGATTGAACATGTCCCTATGGTCACATTATTTTCAATCTTTTCTAGGAGTACCATTATGTTTGTCCAGGCCTGTTTCATGAGTTTATTTTTTAAAATAATTCTGTTGAACCACAGTTCAAAAGCAACGTCTGATTTTCATTGCTTAATTTTCATAGAATTTTTGTTTCTTATTACTTTTGTCAGATTCAAGTTATTTTTGTGACCGTTGTGGGTTTTTCTTTCATCAACCAAGGGGGACCAACAATTTTGTCAACGTATGTAATGATACTGAATTTGCTTCTGCTGATCTAGATTTAAATTCCACCTGCAGTAGTTTCCTAGAAAACAAGAAAAATTATTTCACTACACCAAAAAGGAATGGCTTAAAAAAATTTAAAAAATTCCAAGACACCTAAAGTATAGGGTGAAACAGTTGGCAGTGTCATACACAGGTTTAAACCAACAAAGAAACCCTCTGTATTACTGCTAGAGCCTGCCTTAGGACCTTAAGAGAGCATGCACAGAACAACATGAGCATGATCATAGAAAGGTGGAAATGTCAGTCCAAAATCTCCCATGGGTGTTCTACACTCTGCAAACCATTCAGTAACCCAGCAAGTCTCTATGGATTGGAATATTGCCATCCTAGAAGAAAGCACTCCCAGCAGGATAGAAATGTTTCACCACTGGATAAAGGTGAACAACTGTATTGAATTGCAATGATCCTTCCCTCTTAGGAGACAAGTGGACTCAAACCATTGCAGCAAAATGCCTTCTACAGCACAACAGAGCTACCAGATCCTCTCACTGTAGAGGTCAAGCATTCAGGTTTTTCCTTTCACTGCTCATCCATCTGTATTTATTTTTTATTTTTTTTACCTGTACAGAGAAAGACACAGTTGCACACATAGCGACAGGTGCAAAGTTTCACACAAGTTGTTCGAAGTTTCTGTTTACAGTGATAAAGTGTGTTTGCACCTTTTGACACATCGTGTTTCCTCTTAGTCCTTGAAGACCTGGAACAAATACACAAATGTCCCACTGAAGGATTAATAAAAGCTGATCTTATCTTAACACTATAAAAACTCTCACTGGCTGCCAGGCAGACATTCACTCTTCAGGCTTTCAGGTAAGAACCCCATCCTCCAGCACCGCTACACACTCCATCATTCATGTACATACTGTCAGTGATTTAGGTGACCATGATGTTAGCCTGCACTGGATTAATATCTAATAAGATTCAAAAAAAAAAAAAAAAAGATTTAACAAAACAACAACAACAGAAAAACAGTAACATTTAGCAGCTTGATGCCTTCATTTTATTAAATTATATATATAGAAATTTATCCATCCATCCATTATCTATACACTGCTCAATCCTCACTAGGGTCAAGGGGGGGCTGGAGCCTATCCCAGCTGACTCAGGGTGAAGGCAGGGGACTATATAAATTTATGTTTTTTGTAAAAACAATAAAATTGCCTATAAAAATGGATCAATCATTTTGTAGTACAAATGAATGTGCTTCATACTGCAGAAAAGTTCCATCATTAGTTGGGATTTATTGTATAATTCTATATAAAACATCTTTTAGAATGTCAAAATACAAGAAAATGTTCAAAAACTTGTCATTTAGTTTAAAAAAACTGCAAGATTCTACTGTTCATTCAGGTCAACTGTAAAATGAGTTTAAACATATAACTTTACACAAAAACCTGTATATTTTACACATCTTTAATAACTTTAAAAACTTTGTCCATCTAAAAATTTATGAATTTACCTTTGAAAACAAGTAAAGTCACCATTATTAAACACTTGTGAATAGAATTACAATTTTTAAAGTTTTTTTTTATTTAAATCCTGTATACATGTTATTTTCTACGTTATCTACATTAGGTGTGTGAATGTTACTAATATTTTTGTTTTTGCAAAATGCTGAACACTTTTGTGTAATAATTTTTTTAAAAAGTTCCCAAAACTTACAGATTTCTTTTTTTCCAGTTTTCCAATTGTATTTTGAAATGTTTACAGTTTTTGTCAGTGTAATATATGTATATATATTTTTTTACAGATCTTCTGCAGCCATGTTGGTTTTCTCTTGGTCCGTTGTGGCTCTGCTGCTGGTGTCGTCTTCCTGGGCCGAGGTAGAAAAATTCAGAAACTACCACATCCCACAGACATGGCCTCAGAGTCGATATGTAGGACCAAGACATTCTGTAGGACAATCAGAAATGTATTCTAATGTTTTCAGGGTACAACTACAGCTAATGTGTGGAGGACAAATTCATCCAGATAAAAAGAGCTGAGAAAATTACAGGTGTTCATGTAAATCAGAGAAAATCAGCCAAATAAATCTTAAAACAAGAAGATCAAAATGACAGATTATGTTACAAACTTTGTTTGTAAATGAAAAGCCATAAACTGACTTCAGAAGATTAAAATCAAGAGAAGTTCAATAGTTCTGTATAACTACAAAGAAACTTCATAAAAACGTGGAAATATCTTCACTATCATTTTGTTGTATCTAAACCACTGTCTATAGTCGGAAGGAAACAGAGCTCCAATGTTCTGTATGAAATAAAAATGATTAATTATTATTAGAAAGTGTTGTTTCATCACTGTTGGCAGCGTAAGGTCAGAGCTCTATTGGTTCATTTCTCATTCATTGCAAAACTGTACATTTTGAAGGTCTTGTGGTGTCCTGAGTTTCTTTGTCACTTTTGGTGGTTTTGGACAATTCCACTGTCATGGGAATGAAAATGAAATTCAGAAATTAGATTATTATGTAAAAAAGGAACATTTGGAAAAGCAGCATTCAAAAATAAAAAGTAAAAATAAATTCAAGTTGAACTGGAAAAAATACCATGAAGAAATATTTCAGATTTCAAAATGAAAAAAATACATTCTAATCGTTAAAGGATTGCTTTATGTAAATTATTACTTCATTCATGTTTAAAATTTTGGGATTCAATGGAAAGATGCTTTACCTTTATAGAATTCCAAAGTCATTTTCCTTGTAAATGTAGATTTCAATAAGCTTCAGCACATCATCACAAACAGCTTCTACAACATTTCCTTTCTCCTCTGTTTCATGGTGCTGTGGCTGAGTGCAGGAAGGTAGGAAAGAAATGAATACTGCTCTTTATCAGGCTTTGATGCTTTGAATAGAAGCTTGCCAGTAATACAGCAGAATGATTGTAAATGTATGATTGTATATTTGATGGATGATTGTATTATTACAGCTAAGTGGAGCTGCAGTTTGTGCATTTGCAAAGACTGTAATTCTGATGTCATTGAGCTCAAGTGATGATGTTCACCGTTGATACAATATTATACACAATGTGCTCTTGCTGTAGGGAAGGAGCTGTCTGTTGGTGAGCTGCTGGAGAGGGCCAACAGAAACCGCGGTAAGTGTGTTATCTGCTGGAGAGCACACAAGTCTGCCTGCACTTTTCACTATCCATTTAAACTAAGCCACCATGTTCATTGAAGCAGCAGCAGTGGGGGTATCTTTTTAAACTCTACCTTCAGCAGAATGTGATGGTGTTCTGACTTTTCCATGTTGATAAAAGGAAAAGCTTTGATTTATTAGCTTCAGATCAGGTGATCATTGTCACCACTGACTGTAAACAAGCTATTTGTAACCTGCTATGTATTTTGAACTCACTAACTTGGTCTTGCAGTTCCTCGCTTGGATGAGCCCACACTGATCGGAGGAGACATTGCCATCAGATCTGAGGCTGACAGAAACGCTGACCCCTGCACCACCAGAGGCTGCTTGTGGCTGAAGAACTATGATGGGAACGTCTACATCCCCTACTACATCCAGAACCACTACAGTAAGCATCAGCTGACTGTTCACTCACTAAGCAGACCAACAGCACACATCACATTCATAGACAAAGCTTGTTCTTAAATCTTTCTTATTTTGTACAATTGCAAAAATAACAATTTGCATTAATACGTTAAATTCACCCTTTGTGTCAAAGAGAAAACTCTTCAAATATAATACACTGTTAGTAATAACATTCTAATGATATACAATATAAATAAAACTTCAGATTCCAAAAACCACTGATTTATCCTGTTGAAAATTTTATTTTATAAATTAAGATTTTATACCCAAAATATATAATGGATATTTGAAATGGATTCCACATTGGACAAAATGCTTCTTACAAGTTAAGGCATTAGTAATATTATAGTACTAGGTGGGTGACAGCTTTGCACACTCTTGGCATTCTCTCAATCAGCTTCATGAGGTTGTTCCTGGAATGGTTTTGAACCAACAGGTGTCTCTTGTCTAGAGTCAATTTGAGGAATTGCCTTCTTAAGTGTTGTGCAGAGGTAGGGTTAGTACACAGTGGACAGCCCTGTTTGACTACTGTTGTAATCTATAGTATGGCCAAAACCACTCAACTCAGTAAAGAGAAACAACAGTCCATCATTACTTTAAGACATGAAGGTCAGTCGATCCAGAAAACTTCAAGAACTTTGACTGTATCCCCAAGTAGTAGCAAAAACCATCAAAGGCCATGATGAAACTGGCTCTCACAAGAAAAGTAAGTACAAGAGTTACCTCTGCTGTAGAGGATAAGTTAGAGTCACTATCCTCAGAAAATTAAAAGCACCTCAGATTAGAGCCCACATAAACTCTTCACAGAGTTTAAACAGCAGACAAATCTCAACATCAGCTGTTCAGAGGAGACTGAATCAGGCCTTCATGGTGGAATTGCTGCAAAGAAGCCACGACTGAGAATGAACAAGAAGAAGAAGAGAATTGTTTGAGCCAAGAAACACAAGGAATGGACATAGACCAGTGGAAATTTGTACTTTGGTCTAATGAGTCCAAATTTGAGATTTTTGGTTCCAACCGCTGTGTCTTTATGAGACCATAGAAGGTGAGTGATGGTTTCTGCATGTGTGGTTCCCACCGTGAAGCCTGGAGGAGGAGGTGTGATGGTGTGGGGAGGCTTTGCTGGTGACACTGTTGGTGATTTATTCAAAATTCAAGGCACATTAACCAGCATGACAGCCACAGCATTCTGCAGCGCCGTGCCATCCCTGGTTTGCGCTTACTGGGACCATCATTTTTTTTCCCAACAAGACAATGACCCCAAACACACCTCCAGGTTGTGTAAGGACTATTTGACCAAGAAGGAAAGTGAAGGAGTGCTGCGTCAGATGACCTGGCCTCCACAATCATCCGACCTGAACCCAGCTGAGATGGTTTGGGATGAGTTGGACTGCAGACTGAAGGAAAAGCAGCCAACAAATGCTCAGCACCTCTGGGAAGTCCTTCAAGACTGTTGGAAAACCATTCCAGGAGAACACCTCATGAAGCTGACTGAGGGAATGCCAAGTGTGTGAAAAGCTGCCATCACAGCAAAAGAATCTAAAATATAAAACTTATTCTGATTCATTCAACACATTTTTGTTTACTACATAATTCCATATGTGTTCAAATCTACAATGTAGAAAATAATTACAATAAATCAAAACCACTGAAAGAGAAGGTGTGTCCAAACTTTTGACGGGTACTGTATATGTATATTTAAAAGCTCAAGGCATTTCAAATAGCAAGTTTCCTTTGGTTTAACTTAGAGCAGTGCTTGGCAACAGAGGGGAAAAATGTGCCCTTTACCAAGAAGAAACCTCCAGTAGAACCAAGGTCAGGGACGTCAAACATCTGCCTCAATAGGTTGAGGTGCGGGTAAAAGAGAGAGAGAACAGGAGAGCAGACAGAAAACAGACTGAGTGTATAAGAGCAATAAACACTGTCAGTGTTTTACTATCAGTTAACATTTGCATTTTATTGCTTCAGTGTTTTTCAGGTTGTGCTAAATTTGTCTACTTGATATACTGTTGGGTAACTTTTCTGACAGCAACACTGCATCTATAAAATCATCTTTTATACAATCACCATGTCTGTAGACCAGCTCACTGACACTATAATTAAGAAACACAGTGGTGTTTAAAAAAGCTCAACCTTCCATATTTCTCTTGGCAGGCTCCCGGGAGCGGGCTATCATCGTTCGTGGACTGGAGTCTTTCTCTACATTTTCCTGCATCCGTTTCAGACCCTATCAGAATGGGGATCATGAATGGCTGAGCATCGAGTCCGATAGTGGGTAAGACTCAGAGTTTTTATGTTTTTAACTAATTTCAGAAAAAATTATGCATTAAAAAAATAACACATTTAATCGCATTTTTAAGTGTAAATGCCGCAGCACACTGAAGGCATTAGGTATACTTTCCACCACTGTAGTGAACACTGTAGCTGCCGGTTACAGCGACACTCATACAGCTTAATAATCATCATCCACTCGCACAAATGCAACCACTTGAAACTTTAACTCGCAAACACTCAAAAAAAGTTGCAAATGCAAACATTTTGGTCGCAGTCTGGAGCTCTGCACAGGATGCTCTGAGTGATGTCAGCGCACAACAAGGTTTGGTGAAGAGTGATGAAAGAAGAGATGCATTGTTGGCTTGTTGGGCAGAGTTGCTTGGATAAGAGCATGGTTGTGTGCAAATTGTATAACAAAGAGTTTCAAGACAAAAAGTTTTACAATTTTGAATATAATCGCTGTTATTGCACTTTGAGTTTGCGCTGATCTGTGAATGTAGTAGACAGATGAAAAATGCAGATATAGATGAAAAATAAACATTTTTGTTGTTTAAGTTCACATTTATGTCTGTTCATTGATTCAATCGGCAACCAAAAATTATTTGAATTGAAAAACTTTGCTTATTGTGTCAAATATTGCTATTTGATAAAAAATGTGAGTAATTAATTGCTTACAAAGCCTCTAATTAATTTGATTTTTATTTTTTTTTAAATCACGTCCCACCACTAGTTTTAAGCCTAAGATGTACACCTTCAACCAGTCTTGTTCCTCAGTGGGATAAAACATCAGTCTAGAGATTGTTAGTTGCGTGTTACAGCTTTGATGCTTCACAGTCCTCCCTGGAGACTACAGACTGCATTATCCAGAGGTGAACCACACATATTTTAGGCAACAGTAATAATGGAACAGACAGAAAACATAGAATCGTCTTTAGAATAACAGATTTGACAGAATGCAGCATCTCATCCAATACATTTGTGTTTCATTGTTGTTTTGGAGGGATTGTAAAGCAAACCTTCCTATTTACAATTGCACAAGTTGACAGCCTATGAGATCTGTAAATGTTGTTATATGTTGCTGCGTTCACAGCTGCTACTCCTATGTGGGTCGTCAATATACTGGTGGTCAGACGGTGTCTCTGGACCGTCAGGGATGTGTGTACCACAGCACCGTCCAGCACGAGCTGCTCCACGCCCTCGGCTTCAACCATGAACAAACCCGCTCCGACAGGGACAGCTACATCAAGGTTTACTGGGAGAACATCATTGATAGTGAGACATTTTCACTAATGAATAACTGACCTCTTTACTATTTTGTTTTAAAAGTGTTACATTGCTGCCTGGATGACTGTTACATTAAGCAAAAGTCCAGCCTTTTGGAGAGAAGGGAGCTCTCCAGTCACTGGCTCAGGCCACTGTCTGTATGTAGAGACGTATGGACCCTCGGTGACAGAACCCAAAGGTTTGCTGAAGAGCAGTTTTAGGCTCAGTCTAGTGGCTCCAGCTGTCACTGTGGGGGCAGTGACAGACTCATTCTAACACCTGGATAAATCAAAAACAAGCGAAGAGGTGTAGTGTGATTAGAGCTGAGGTGGCGCATGCAAATGTCTCAGGATCATGGACTGTCCTTTGACAGCATCTGTCACGCAAAGCAGCCACACCCTTAATTATGTGTACCTTTAAGGTTCCATACAATTTAAATGGTGAATTATATGTAAATTAACCCCCATACAGTTGTCAGGAGCAGGAAACCAGCCAGAGAGACCAGAGCTGTTTATTGTCGCAGGCTGTAAACATGTTTATCGATGCTGTAAAGTTAGACATTTTAACATGGAGGTTTACGGGGAGTGACTTGCTTTTGGAACCAGCCTCAAAGGACCAATTGAGGAACTGCAGTTTTTGTACTTCTTCATTTTTCAGTCCCAAAGATTGACACTTGGTTTAGACAGAAAGTCAGATAAAAGACAGGAAGTGAGGTTGGAACTGATGGGCAAAGAGCAAGCAGCAGGCTGGGCTGACCTCCCAACGCATCTTTTTATTGGCCCAAACTGAAAGGAGTAGCAGTGGCATTAGCTCCACACTGCTAACAGCGGGGTGAAATGTCACAGTTTAACTGATTTTTGAGAGGTGAGGGTGTCACATGGGCAGAATGAGAATTTTAAGAAGTCTTGAATAGTCCCACTGTGTTGATGTGTGGCTCAATAGATGGCGTAATAAAGTGACGTTTATTAACTTCAAAAGAGACTTCAATAAAAAATTTGACAGTCTGTACAACTCTGTGATTTCAAATGCAGATTTTCTCTCATCTCTGCAGACATGAAGTACAACTTCGACAAGATTGCCACTCTGAACCAGGGAACTCCTTATGACTACAACTCTGTCATGCAATATGAGAAGTAAGGTCTTTTACTTTATTTGACACATTTTTCATTTATCTCTCACTTTCCTTGTCACTACATGTAAGGACTTGCCATCAGTGTCTAATTACTGTATGAATTTCTAGCGTTTTTTTTTTTCAGGTTTCTGACTAGTTTCACATGAACACTGTATGCTTCAACAGTACATGAGCCACTATTGCCACAGCTACTTGCCCGACTAGAGGCTCAGCACAGTCAGAACCTACTGGTTAAGTTCAGAAAATATCCTACATACAGTCCTCTACCAGAGTGTTTAGCACTAACAGGTCAACCAGTGTGAATCTGCTTTTGAATATAATTACATCACACATCAGGGTTAATTTCTTTGCTACCCAAGCTAATCTTGCACTGTGGTATGTGTGATTCTCCAGGTACGCCTTCAGCAAGAACGGCTATGCCACCATGCTGCCCATTCCTAACAGCAATGTAGCCTTTGGCCAGGCCACACAAATGAGCCAGAACGACATTGATAGGTTGAACAGACTCTACGGGTGCTGTAAGTATGCTGTAGTCGTACAAGAAATGTTACAGAACATGCTCTACTGACTGCAAAGTAAGTTCACTTCAGACGCCACTAACTGTGTCTGAGAAAATCTTCAGCAGGTCTGTACATTTCTATATTGTTCTTGAAGAGATCCCTTCCTCTTGCACTTCCAGAGTTAGTGTCAGGGTTTGAAATCCACAGTTCTCATTCTGTGCAGAAATATATTGCAATGTTCAGGCAAAGACAGCATGAAGCGATAGCAGACTGAGTTTGACTAATCAAGCAGGAACGCTCTGCAGCTCAGCTAGAAACACCCAAGAGGAACACCAGTATCAGCGGTTGCTGGCTGGCTCAACAAAACACTGCTGTTTGTTTCTTTTCTCAAAGGCGTGAGATAATTTCTGAACCACTGACTGAAGCCTCTATGACATCACTCTTGTGTTTCCTGAAGAGCATTTTTGTCAGAGCCTGGCTCCTGGTTGCTACAAGAATGTGGAAAGAAGTGGAGCCTGAGACCTTAATTATACCTGACATTAAGCCTTAAACAGTGTAAACACATAAGTTATAAATTCAGCAACAGTACAGTTATTGTTGTTGAAAAATGGAAAAATTAGCTACAGAGACAAAAAATATTTGTTGTACCAGACTGTAGACATGTTTATTTCTGCTGTAAAGTGAGCTTTGTTTTAGGAGAGACCTAAAACCTTTCCTTTAATGTGAAAATCAACGTCACTGGAATATTCAGTGAGCATTGATCAGCCTCATCCTTCTAAAGAGGTCTTCTTGCTGACATGTGTTTCCTCTGCAGAAAATGCGCCTGTGACCGCTGATCTGACACTGTAATGACTTCACAGCATGTCCAGGAAGGAGATGTGGATTTCGTGCAGGTGGCAGTTTAAGTTGCAGACCTCTTTAAAGCATTAAAATCTGATTGCTGTCTGACTATTCAATAAAATGGCAAACAATACAGCTGCTTTCAAATATCATCTCATTTGATTTTTAACATCAAAATGAATTAACACTAAAGCTGATTTCTTTATATTATTACAGTTCAGCTTGTTTATTTTATCATGGAAAGAACTGGGAACAGTTATTCCACACAGGCTTGAATAGAGTGGGCAGTGTGAGTGATTTATTCCAGGTGCCCTGGGCCTAAACTCAGAACTCCTGACCTTCCACTGGACACAAACGGCATCATATCAAACACGAGCTACACAGAACATTAGTGATAGTAACGGTAAAGGTAGGATCTGGTTCCATTAGGTCCAATACTATTAAAGGTTTTAGGGGAACAAGCAAAATGGAGGCAGGAGACAGCAGAACAGGGCATGCTTTTAGGAGAATGGCATGTGGAACTCTAAGTATTCTGTCATTAACTAGTGTTGTAGTCTGTTGCTTCAAATAACCTTAATGTTTGAGCAATCAGCTAACTTAGAGGAAAACAGTGACACCACTCAATCCACACAACATAGCAGTCGACACCCTCACCTGATGAAAACCAGCTGAAGAGAGAAAGAGAGAATTGTTTGCGAGATTTTTTGTGGAAATCATTTGGTTAGTTCTGACTCTTTAAAATTGGATGACCTTAGCAACACAACCTCTTGGTACATCTTCATAGTCACTGGGCTAAACAATCCACAGGTTTGAACGGCCCTACATTAGTCAGCCATGGTCTGAAGTCTTTAGTCTGACTGCTGCCTTGACTCTTATCACAGGCTTTAGCCATCAACAGCAACCTTCAGAAAAATAAAGGGGCCAACTGGAACCAAAAAAACGTTCTGTTTTTTGTTGTTTTTTTCGCCGTGATGCCCTTGTAGGTCCACAAAGAACCTATTAGCAAAAACAGTTCCTTTGAAGTTCCAAAGAACTTCAGAAAAATTAGTTTTTTTTAAGGAACAATTTTCAGGACAGTTCTTTGTGCATCCAGCTGGTTCAGTAAAAAAAAAAAAAAAACAACAACAACAACAAAAAAACCTCTTTTAAATGCGTCTTCAGTACTTTTTTTTCTAAATAAATGGTTCTTTGGGCATTTTAACTCAAATTATTCTGTGCAGGTTGTAAAGTGGGCAAAATTGTTGGTCATTTAACAATATTTCTTTTGACTTCATTCACTCACATGACAAATGAGGTTTTTAAAATGTCAACTTCAGTGAACCACAAAGTAACATGAAGTCAGTCACTGTGAGGGGGCGCATACAAGCCTAAAAGCTTGAATGAACCTGTGGATCTAAACTAAAAATCATAAAACACTGAATGCATTTTACAGCTAGAGACACACTGACTTGAAGAATGTTTATACATATACTAAAGACGTAAGAATTTGCAGCATTTCTGTGTCTTTCATGATAACACTTTCAGTGCTGTGGGTTCTTGGTCAGACAAAACAACATCTAAAAAGATGCCAGCTTAGGATCTGGGAAACTGGACATTTCTCTTTGTTTTCATTATTGATCAATTGAGAAAATAATCTGCAGACTAATTGTTAGTTAGATGAAGCCCTAATTTCATACTAGTACCTGCAACTAAATAACGCCAATAAAAATGAAGAAGTAGACGAAGAAGAGCTTCTTCCCTCATGCTGTCAGCCCTCTGAACTCTGACCTACTGTCAAAATCCAAATCATAGCATCTTGTCTGTCAGCTGTAGCACACTGGATCATATAACTGTGGAACAGTCAGTTTCACTGCACATATACTGTATGAGCATGGGACAGATAAAAACTCTTGAATCTTGAAGATACATCCCCTACATAAAGACATTCTTCAACTGGTGATGACGCTTTGAAGAACCAGAGAAAGCAAATAAAAGACAATAATCTTACCTACCTACCTAATAACAAAAAAAAAAACAGGAGAAAAGGTTGAAAAGAAAAAGGCCTCTCCCTCCTACTCTGCTCTCTACCTACAAGTTTTACAAAGAGTCACTACAAGACTCTGGAACAAACACGCTACTGCTGCATCCTCCTGCAGTGCAGTTGCGACGGCCTGCTGGCTTTCTCTGAGGTGGCGAGGCTGGAAGTGAGGAGGACGAGTGCAGCTGGCGGGCTGTTTAAATAGTGGGTTGGCCCACCCTCTGACCAATTGTGTGGCTGGAATCCGGCGCAGCAGCAGGTGAGCCAGCCAATCCAGGGTCACCACCTGCTCCCAATACCACGCACACACACTGAGGAGAGAAGAAAGCAGCAAAAACACAAAACACCACAGATGACCCGCACAGGGTCATAACACCTTCTGAAGAACTATTGTTTTTCTGAGAGTACAGCTGGTCCTCTGATGTTGCTTGTTGAATACTATCAACAGAAACATGAGCAAAAAGTACCAGTAGTTTGACGCCCACAGCCTTGGCATGCACTTTAAACTCATGGTGGGTGTGATTTTTAAAAAATCGAATTAATTAGAAGCTTTGTAATTAATTAATCGTGATTGAAATATTTGACACAATAAGCAAAGTTTTTCCAATTAAAATAAATTTTGGTTGCCGACTGAATCAATGAACAGACATATACGTGAACTCAAACAACAAAAATGTTTACTTGTCATCTATATTTATCTGCATTTGTCATCAGTCTACGAAAAACTGTTCTTGAACTAACTTTTGGAAGAGTCCTCCCTCATCTTCAGTGCCAGGCTTTAGTGCATATCTTCACACATCCACTGACTGTTTTCAAATGTCATTTCAACTGGACTTGTAAATAGTTTCATTTTCATTGCCATAATGAGGTCAGCATCAAAACGTTTCACTACCAACTTTGCCCGTTAAAAAATGTAAAATAGCAGCTCTTAGTTCACAAGAGCAGATGACTTAAAAACACTAATCATAAACGTTTTGCCACATGTAGATCTAATTTGTATTTCAACATAAAACATGACTGGTAGACAAAATAGTTTTCTACATATTAGCTGATATGTACCCTTTGATACTATAAAAGCCCAACCAGGGACAGGAGTTGAAAATGAGCTTAATGCTATACACTCTATGTGCAATACATCAGATGTTTTCTATGTTAAATGCACGGTCCCCGATCAAATAAATCAATACATAAAATGCCAAACAACTGCATCATCTGAGTTTCTGGATGATCATTAGGTGTCACATTACAATTACTAGAATTTAAACATCTCCTTTTCAGTTGTACATTCTTTATTTGATAAATCAGAAGTTCATATTTTGTTTTAATCTTCAGATTTAAGCTTAAGTCAATAAGTCATGATGAACAGGAGCTGACACTGAAGAGCAATAAGGCATTTTGCTTTCTATGGTGTGTGTTTTATCACATTCAGGAGTCGATTTGTTCACCTCAACACACATGATTTTTGTGCTTCATTTAATATATATACATAAAAATATATATAGATTTGTTGATGGCTGATTCCTGTAAGTCAGAGCAGTCTTTTTTTTTTTCCCCCAGCAATAATTTCAGTCTAATCAGATCTGTTAATCTCGATCAATTTTCAAGGGCTTTCAGTCTGTCTTCCACTTTATCAGCAGTCAGATTTTGCTGGCAGGCCCTCAAAGCAGCTATCAGGTTCTCTGTCGTGGCATCAGCTCTTTTACTCTTCCTCCACTCCTTCAGCAGCTCCAGTGTCGTCTCTTCCAGGTCTGTGGGATGCTTCTTGGAGACAGACTCAAGCTTGACATCGGTGAGGCCTAGTTTGCGGCCCAGTTTACGCCAATTCCTTCCCAGATTTTCTGCAATCACCTCCGCGGCAGCGTCCAGTTTGTCTGAGGGAGGAGAAGAACACACTGTGAGTTTAGAGAAAAGGATTTTCCGGCCACAAATGGTATCTGTTAGCTGTTGTTTCCTGACACCTCTATGTAATCCATATGGCCCAAATCTTGAAAGCACAAAATGCCCTGTTGTTCTTTAGAGCAGCTCTACTCTTACATACAGTCGTCCTCAAATGTATTCATACCCTCCCATTAAAGAAGGAAACTGACAAAAGTAATAATACATACAAATTTAAGGGAAATCACAACATCGCTTTTGAATTGTGGTTTAACAGAAGTATTTAAAACAACAACAACAACAACAACAACAACAAAAACAAGCAAACAAGCATGATGGGACCCGTAAACTAATATTTTGTTGAACAACCCTTTGAGCCAATCACTGCAATCAAGTGTTTTCTGTAACTCTCAATCAGACTTCTGCACCTGTTGACAGGTGTTTGGATTTTGGCCCACTGCTCCTCAACAAACTGCTCTCATTTTGTTTGTTTTTTTAAAAATATTCTTCTCAACCACAATTCAAAAGCAATGTCTTATTACACTAAATTATAATTTAGCAAATGTCTGTTTATTATCACTTTTTCAGTTTTTAGTTATTTGAGTGACTATTGTGAATTTTTCCTTTTCTTTAATGGAAGGGGATGAATACATCTGAGGACGACTGTATGCATAGTTAGGTTTTGTCTTATTATGATAAAGTCCACATGCACATCAGTGAGTGATCAGATACTTTGATGCTCAAATGATGTGAAGACTTTTCTTCTGACATCAGTTTGTTGCTTGCTCAAGCTCTTCCTTTCAGTTCAGCACAAACTGCTCATGTAACTAAAACCGTTCAAATGCCACTCACCTCCACCATAGTTACCGTTTCACGACTGTTTCTGAGGAGTGCATGGTCTTCTGGTATAAGTTTAACCAAGAGGTAACATACTACATGTTGGAGCTGACAATTGTGTTTGCAGTAAATAGTGATCCTCATAACCAATACTTCATTCTGTACCGTACACATCTGTCATCATGACAACATGTTAGCGTTCATCAAAGCACTCAGCTTTCTGGCTTATTTGTCAGACGGTCTAAAAACGGCTACCAACTGTTGTTTTTTTAATTTTTACATTTTATTTTAGATGTTTAGGAAGACAGACAGTGAATATTTTACTTTCTCAGACTACATCCATGCCAGTTTTTCTGCCTGTTGTGTGTTCAGTTGAAACAGTTCTGGTGCAGTTACTCTGAATGCACTCGTCAGTAAACTGCACCTTGTTGGGACATGGAGAAATACCGACCACATTACTAATGGTGCAATCACTACTAATGGGCGGTGCCACTGTGTACATGCCATTACATGTTCAGACAGTCTGGTTGTCCAGTGTTGCTCAACACCTAATAGTCATCACAGACTGAGTCTGGACTGCAGTCACGTCCACAATGAATTCTAAATTTTACACCAATAATAGTGAACAGACGCACTGATTCCATCTCTGACAGGTGTGAAACCTGTCAGAGTAACATGTCGGCACAAAGTCACTTCAGTGATGGATGCACAGTTCAAGTCACATTATTAAAGTGACATTCCAGCCATTTTACTCATCAAAGTCAGTTAACTGGCCACAAAGGGCACAACTCCTCCTGTAAAACTGTAAAACAGTTGCATTGTGTGTCTTGGAGGAGCTTTGTTAAGTCTGAGAAAATACTGATGACAACGCCATCAGGGTTATGTCAGTACCGGCCTGGAGACACAGTATAATAACAGAAAACCTACTTCACAAACCGGGGTCATGCAGTTATAAACCACCCATCCATTATCTATACACCGCTTAATCCTCACTAGGGTCGAGGGGGGCTGGAGTCTATCCCAGCTGACTTAGGGTGAAGGCAGGGGACACCCTGGACAGGTCACCAGTCTATCACAGGGCTACACTTAGAGACAGACAAAGGCGCACACTCACATTCACACCTATGGACAATTTAGAATCAACATGCTTTTGCTTCTTTTTTTCCCCGCTTTTTTTGTTTGCCCGGGGAGAGAACATGCAGGGTCTAAGAGACACATTACCTCTCTGAGTAATAAAACCTGCCAGCAGGTTCTAAAGGCCTGTATTCTTAAATAAAATGATCAAGAAGACACCACTTATAAGCGCTGAAAACAGAAAGAATTGTGGGAGTTTCAACTTTCCAGCAGTCCTTGAATGCATCATGTGTAATGTGTGGTTCCGTCAGAAGAAATGAGCTTAAAATGTTTAATAGAAATCACTATTCTGCTAAAATTCACGAGACCAGATCCTATACAAAACAAAAACAAAACAGTTCTGTGAATGAAATAAACAAATGCCGGATCAATCAAGTAAGCTCAGCCTGATTCAGAACAAGAACCAGAACCTGACCCGGAGGAGCCAGCTGTTGAATCATTCAGCATGGTGAAACATCTGTCTGCGTTTTCCATCATGTTTTAAAAGCAACAAACAATCCCAGACATTTCTCTTTTGCTGTGATCAGTCCTCTGGCCCTGACAGCCCGGTTTCGGTCTACGGTACCTCTCTCCGCAGGCTCCGGCTGGTTCTCGGTGGGTTCAGACGGACTTTCAAAGTCGTTGAGTTTGCCTATGAGGTCTTGTCGCTTGATGAGTGCGAGCAGCTGGGACAGATGTTGCGTGTTGTCGGCTGACAGCTTGCCTCTCTGCATCAGGATCTGGAACAGCTTCAGGCCGGTGTTCACCTTCTCCAGCTCTCGTTTCCCGATATCCCGCTCCAGGAACTTGAGATTGTGGAGCTCATCGGGTGAGAGTCGGTTGGAAATGTCCAGCAGAACCGCGTTAAACTGTAAAGAGCTCATGTCGGGCCGGAATGGTCCGTCTGAACCAGGAAACAGTCCACTTTTACTTTCACTTCCTCGTCCTCAGCAGTCCTCCTGCTGCCGGTAAATCGTCCTCAGCCCCAAGCAGCTGGTTCTGGACAGACGCCCCCCGCTGGCCACACGCAGGAAACATTCAGGGAACGTTCCCGGCTACTGTTTTCCGGGTACGCCTCTAACTTCTGGTTACAATAAAAACTTTTAAAATGTATTTATTTATTTATTTATGTATTTTTATTTCATGTACTGTTTACATCGTATAGAGTTTTTTCTCTTAGTTTCAAATAAATAAATAAATAAATAAATAAATAAATAAATAAATACAGTGTAATGAGTGAAGGTTTGGGACTTTCCCCGCAGGAAAGTTCTGAGAAAATTCTTGTAACATTTTCAGCAGGAAGGTTGTACTTCAATTCCCAGATGTTTGAAAGTTCTTTAAAGACATTCTAGGAATGTTCTTCAAACAATTGCCAGATGTTGCATTGAGAATGTCCTTCCTTTGTTATCATGTAACATTGAGGGAATGTTTTATGGAGGAAAGCTCTAGAAGATTTTTCCTCAAAAACGTCCCCAAAACCTCCTCAGAATATTGCAGCAAAGTGTTCTGCCAGTGTTACTATGTTATAATATAGCAATGTTTTCTTAAAACCCGTTCTGTCATCTTGAAAACATTTCTGACTGTTGGTTTGAGAACGTTCTTTCTTTGTTTTATTGTAACATAATCTGACATTCTCTGAATAGACTACAAAAAGGTTCTGGTGCAGTTTACTTTAAACCGTGTAGGGACAGAATTTGAAATGAAAAACATTATTAAAACATTATTTGCATATTAGATTAGAATGTTGTCTTTAAAACATTATTAGAACTTGTAGGTGATGTTTGCCATTGTTGTAGGAACATTCCGTATATGCGGGGTTCGAGGTTTCAAAGGAAGATGCCCCTCTAATGGGGTAAGAAGCCTCCCATGGACATCAGTGGTTTTCACAACTGAAGCCTTATTTAGAGTTCTAAGTTGTCGTCTGTTATGATTTATTTTATCCACTAAATGTGTTTGCTTAAGTATACTTCTTGTCTACATATTATATTGGATTTCAAGCTATACATATTTTTAAAGAAAGTAAACATTGTTCTTGAATGGGGCAACTTACTTGGATGACCCTGTTCTGTGTCATGACATGACAGTGAATCAGTGGACAATGTAGTCACAGTAGGATTCACCATAGACTGTAAAAAAGATGGACGGAGCGACCGTGACGTCACCCGTTGGTTCCTGCACTGAGAAAATGAAGCCGGCATAGGGAGTGATTTCGGACACAGCCCGGTTTTGCTACTTCCTGGTTGACATCTTGGATTTTTGGAGCCAGTGACGCAAAAATCGTCAGAGGGGGGCGGAACCATAGGAGCAGCGATTGGTCAGACGGATTGAGAGGCAGGCCCTCTCTGCCCGCCCACATTTACCGCCTTCTGCTCGCTTCGTCTGTGTCGTCCCTGCCAACTGTCAATCAAGCCAGCCACGCCCCTTGCCCCGCAAAATTTTGACGATTTAAAAAAAATTCAGTATTGATTTATTTTCAGATTGGCCACCTGATTTCTGGATTTGACTATGAAAACTAATAAGAAAAAAATCCTGAGCTGTAGGAATGCAGTATTTCTTGATCTGTGATCACTTCTTTTCCAAATCATGTCTATGGGAGCCAGGGCTTTTTAGAGCCAGCAACTAGCAGACATAGTGACATTGCAGGTTTTTGACACTTCCAGGTTGGCTTCATTTTTCAGGGCTGGTTGCTACGTCCATCTTTTATACAGTCTATGCCTGTCACTAGGTCTGTACTGACCCCCAACCCACTGCTCTCATCTTCCCACTACAGTGTCAATACAATAGCAACAAGAGCAACAAAGCTTATAAAACTAGATTCTGACACAAATTGTTTGTAAGACAAAGTCTCAACATAAGATAATGAAAGCCTTGAAGATTCTCCTTAGCTGACACTTTACTACTTTAGATGTAGAAATTCCCTGAAAGAAATAATGCAATTAATCAAAGTACCAAAACACACATCTCCACTCAGGCAATTCACCTCTGCTTTATTTGCAGTTAGTTAAAACAACAAAAAAAGGCAAAATATCAGAGACAGACTAGTTGGTTATACATGCAGATGCACTCAGGCATGTTGTGGAATGTGCTCTGACATACATTAGGACAGGTATTAGCATGTTACAACGTGTAGCATTTAACTGATGTTGTAAATGCCACATGACACAAGATGGCAGGGGAAGGTCATCTCATGAGGACACCAAGGAAGGGTCTTCACATGTGACAGCAAGGTAAAGGATATTTAGAGGCTCTAACCAGGCTCTAAAGCCCTCTGGCAACACATAATCTATCACTGAATATCAACACTAGCCTAGTTACACACAGTACTACCAGGAAAATGATTTGGTAAAAAATAAAATGTGCAGTTTTTGTCATCGCCCAGAAAGAAGTAACATCTCTAGCGATAAAATGTCTGTAAGCTGTATTAGAAGATGTTTTCCCAGGCATCCTTCCAGACACAGCAACAAATGTCCATCTTGGTGGTTCCTAGATTATTAAATGATGATTTTAAATGGATACAATAAGATGAAGCTCATTACTGTCTTTGTGAAAGTCTTTAGTTGGCAGATCACTGGTCCCCTGTGGGCTGATAACACCCTGTCAACACGTTAGATACACTTAGAAATGCATTGTCATGTAAATAAAAGACAAATGTACAACAGATATATTTTGACCTCAAGCTCATGATTCATTGACGATAAAAAAAAACAAAAAACTAAATCATACATTCTATAAGTCTGAGCTGAGGGCTTAAATTTTAGGTGACTGTATATATTTACAGCAAGAGGTGGATTACACACTGTAGACTTGACCTTTGTCTATATCACAATACTACACTTCCATTCTTCAATATGTCATCCAGTCACTCCCACATATGTTTTTGCAGTTTGATAAATACAAAAGAAAATATCATTCAGTCTTTGTGCTTGAATAGCTAAAGAGCCGCAGCTTCGGTTGAATGCCAGACGATTTATTATGTTAGTATATAAGGCAAGATAATAATGTTGAAACAGTGTTGCTCTGCCAGGTTTGACTGATAAATCCCTTTGTATGAAGACCACTGAAAGGTAAACTACAATGAGTCGATGATAGTTCAGAAGATGATCAGTTCATGGTTTGAATCCCTGGAGCAGCTGAAGAATATAAGGCAGAGAGAGTCGATAACGCTGTCACCTCCATCACCAACTGTCACTCAAGTGCCACTGAGAAAGACCCTGGCATTTTAGAGACATCACAAAATTTCTCCTTTCGCAAAAAAACTAAATGTGAAGTCCCTCTAAATTAGAATCTCATATCGATAAGCAAGATTCCCCAGTCCCACCAGTACCAGGACGTAGTCTTTAGATGTCACGTGAGGACAATGGCACGAACTGTTTACACCTAACACTGCATGTGACTTTAACCACAAGTGCATTCAGTTCCAATTTCAATACACAACTTTAAATCTGTCGGCAAACCTGTGTGGTAAATATTTAAACACACATTTGAAATGGACAATTACATTTTATTTACAGGTGCTAACTCTATGCTAACTACCTAGCTTGCATTACCAAATACCACTATGATCTGCTTTCTGGGGAGAAGACTTTACTCAGAAACCCCTAAATCTGAGCATCTGAGGAGCTGTGGCCGGATGTTTTGGTTCAATCAGTTCTGGGCTCTGTGAAGCTGCAAAGGCCAACATTTCCCATTGGTGCTTGCAGGAATGACAGGAATTTGAACTGAAGACAAGGTGACATCAATATACTGCACTTGGACAGTTTGCTGATGATGCAAAAGACACGACAGCTTCTCTTCCTGTAAATAGAGAGCTATGCAGGTATTCAAACCTACACGAACAGAGGCAGGAGCGAAAAGAAGACAATGATATGACAGTTGCATATAATTATACATTCACCAGACAGAACAACATTAGCATTCATTTGGAGTCATGGAGACTAAAGCACTTTAAAAGCTGCACTGACCATTTGTTTTAACATTAACACTAGATCATGACTATGTGTAATGTAACAGGCGCTGCTCATAATGACAAACTGCAGTTCATCTCATCTTCACAGAGACTTTTGGTGACTTGCTGCACGTTGTTTTACAGCAGCAGTAAGCCATTTTCTCTGGAGAAAAAAAAAGAAAGTGACTGCACTCTAACTGCCCAGCCCCACACTACTAAGCCCTTTTCTGACATGGGATACGTAACATTGCTGCTTTGTCAATCTGTTATCAATAGGTCATTTTTACCTTAATGCTTATCACAGTCTCATTCAGACATCCCCACCACAGTGATGATAGAGCCACGGTACATGTAATATTTGACATCAAGTAATGCCTTATACTTAAACATTAATAAACAAAAGACAAAAGCAAGTTTATCAAACTGTCCACATAACTAACAGCCTACTTTATTAACGATTTCCTCAACACTAAATAATTCCGTCCATGTGTGATGATTATCTATTGCTTTACTGACATTAAAACAGAAATGCCCCGACAGCTGTGACGGAGCTCAGGACCCAACATGAGGATGGCCGCTATCTAATAAATGATGTAAACTGCATGTTAGTGGGACAACTCTACTGTCTGATGTTAGGAGAAGTTCAAAGTGCGACTTGTTCTTGGATCCTGATCGATCCTGCCTCCATGTTGGGGATAATTAATAATTGAAAGTAATTAATAAAGTTACTGATGTTGTTCAACATGTGTAAATGTGTGAAACTCTTTCTCTTTTTGAAGACATTCATATGGATCCTGCTGCTGTCTGATGCTGCAGGTATTTCATAAACTCAGAAGAAAGACTCCTACGAACAGCTGGAAGCAACAACACTTCAGCTCCTGTTTATGTTTAGTGAAAACCTAGATTACAATCATTACTGGTGAGTATCAATAATCTGACCTGATCTGTCTTATGGAGATGAAGATAGAAACTGTATCAGCTGTATGCATAATATCTGAAATGTCCATTTTCTGGACATTTGTTTGTAATAGATATAAAATTCTAAAGCAAAGTGAATGAGAAAGGGGTTTTGTGATTTTTGTACTACACTATATCTTTTGTGCTCTGTGTGATATTTGTTGACCAGTAATGGTGCTAAAAGGTGAAAAAAGCCTTCCTCAAATCACTTCACACAACTTGAAGTGCACTGCTTGAGCTTTGCCTATTTGTTAATGCGACCGCATACAGTTTAGACTTGTGCTGTGTTTAAAGTAATGTGCAAATGTTAATAAATCTGACCGAATAAGATTCACATCACAACTTTTATGGAAAAGCTACCAAGGTTTTCATTCAGACACGAAGTCCCCACGTTCAGATGCCGTCAGATTATCGGAGAAGAGTGCACGTCTGTAAGGAGCTCAGATGAGGGTAAGTACCTTGTTAAGAGTTAATAAAAGATGAAAGAGGCAGAGAACAGTAAATACTGGACTGAAATGCTCCAAATGGGCGCTAATGTTGTGCTGGATGTGTCAATAGCTGTTTGCAAGTCATGAATTAATGTGTCAAAAAGATTCTGCCCATACCCAATACCAGAGTTTAGCAAGGACACACGATATGTATTTACAGCATCTCATCAAAGTGAGATGGAGCATGACATCTTTGTGTTTACACTTTAAATCTTGCCAATTGTACTTTTAAGAATTCCAGTTCATTAGTGTGAAAAATAATGTGACTTGTGCTTCCAGGAATTGTATCACTGAACCCTGTCAGGCTGTTTGATCGTACTACAAATGTAACAAACGTAATAAAAAGCAATATGGTGCTCATACAAGAGAGTAGTATAAATCAACAGGTTTTCCAAAACCTGCTGTTCATCCCAACAACAAAAGCACATGTGCTTGACCATGTTGCATATACAAAAAGCACATCATTAAATTCCTGCATTTGTACATAATTGTGCAAAAAATTTAAAAAAAGGCCTGTTTAGCTTTACACACTAATGCTAGGAGAGAAGATCTCTTTTTCTGTTGGATCTTACAATAAGATACCAGAAGGAAGCTCTTCTCAGCAGGACCATTTGGACGGACTGACAGAGGCTGTCTTCATTGGGAAATCATGTCCTCTGGGAGAGGCTTTAAAATCTACCGCAGGTGGAGTTTATCACTGCTTCTTCGATGTCCTGAAAGTTGATTTCCTCCATCAAGCTAATGGCTTGTTCCATTCAAATAAATACGGTTGTGAGTTCATAAATCTGTGACAAAGTACTGTCTGTGTACTACTTGCTGGAGTTTGAGTTAATGGCTGAAGATGTAAAATGTGAGTAAAATGTAACATCTTAAATTGGGATTCTAATTCTAATGTGAGCACATCAAAAGTTTAAGTCCTGCAAATGTTCCCAAACAATGTAATTGCAGCAAAAGCTCTGCTGACGATTCAAAACTGACCTTATATTAATGGATAACTGTTCTAACCTTTACCAGTCAGCCCCTGTATTTACAGTTTGTTGTGTTTGCTCATTGCTGTTTGTGCTTGTTTTTCCAGACCCCAGCAGCTAGCAGTTTAACAGCAGTTAGCATGTGAAACAGGTCGTGAGCGGGGCTGTGGCGGGCTCTCATTGGCTGAGGAAGGGGAAGTGCAGTTGTCCTGGCCATCTTTGTCCCGAGCTGCAAGCCTTTTTCCCTGCTCCTCTTTCATAAAGAGCTCCACCATAAGGATCTTCTCTTTGTGAATCTGGAGGCTGATGTCTTTAGGGATGTCCGGGATGAGCCAGTCCACAAAGTCACTCATAAGCATCACCACGTTCTGCAGGACAGAGCAAGAGACCAGAGCACCTTAGAAACCAATCTCTCAATAATGGACAGAACCTTTTGCTGAGCAGGAGCCAGCACAGCCACACGACTGTGTGTTTTGTTCTTCTTTGACTTCATTGTTACATTGATGATTAAAATGTCGATGTACTGCTAAAACATGGTGTAACAGCAGCAGAAGTACAGAAGAGCCCTGAAGATAACAGAGTTATTTATGTCACTTAGAGTCTTTCTTCAGTTTGCTGACATAAGCCATGACAAGCTACCAGTTACACCAGATCAACTACGGCTGTGGTTTGAAAAGCCCTCAATGAAATGAACTGAGAAAAACAACTTACATTTGTTGCTTACAATTCAGAAAATTAATATGTAAGAGGAGGAGCATTATATTTCCAAGTAGTCTCACTTTAAGAACATTAGGAGCACAAATAATGTTACCAAAGCTGCTTTTTAACATAAAAATAATTTGCAATTATAAATTGATACCATGAAGCGAAACTAAATGAATATTGTCATATATATGTTTCTATTACCAGCAAAAGCAGCAGACTTGACAACATTAGCTACTTTTATCAGGAAGGTCATCTGTTGGCTCCTAAATACATAAATTATGATTCAATAATAAATAAATACATACATACAATAAATACAAACCTCAAAATGTGATGTCTACATTAAATCTGGAATTGTAAGAAATTTGACTCAGCATCCTATAATTTAGAATTTAAATGTGACATTTCCCTAATCATGAGATACAAATGCCTGTTTAAAAGCATGTAGAGGCATACAGCATGTATGATTTGGTATTAATATGTTTGTGTGTTCCAAACCTGAAAGACAATAACAAAGGCGAGGCGAGCGGCTAGAATGGCCCAGAACTCCTTGGAAAGTTCATATGGGGTGTTAGACCAGGGCGGCTCTCTGTAGTCCTTATATCTGGAGACAGCAAAATGGAGAGTCTTGATATATTTACACACCTCTGTAGTATACAATATCATTCATATGTCAAATGGTTCCAAATTGCATCGCCTCTCAAAAATTGCATTATTTAAAAGTTGAACAGTAAAGTATTTCCTTTGATGAGCATTAAAAAGCAAATACTTCAGAAAGATTGTATTAAAAATACAGGCCACAGAATGTAGGAAATAAATGAGAAAACTTGTGCTCATTGGAACACAATTGTGACCAGAACATTATCAGTTGAGGACAGCAGTATCCTGACATCCTGCTGCACTGCAGAGGACAGGAGGAACCTGCAGCAGGTGGTGAGGGCGGCTGAGAAAGTTGTTGGGACCACACTACCTCTCCTGGAAGACATTTACACTGGCCGACTTCAGAAGAGGCCACATTCATTGCAAAGGACCCCACTCATCCTGGACACCCCCTGTTCTCCCCCCAACCCTCTGGTAAAAGATATTGGACAATGAAGACTAAAACAAACCATCTTAAGCACAGCTTCTACCCGCAGGCTTTAAGAGCCATCACCCCACCCCCACCCTCACCCCTCACCCAACCCCTCACTGCACCCAACTCCTCAACCAACCCAGAACTGATCCCCCACTCGCACAGACCTCTGGGCAATAATTTGCACTGGACTAGAATTTTCACATGCACATGCCACTTACACTGTTGTAAATACTCTATGCTTTAAATACTGTAGTTTGACCTGTAAATACCTCCTTTGCTTTAATATTTTACATTTTATACTTATGTATATATACTACTTATATATTTATCTTCCCTTTCACGTTATTTTATCTTTTTTTTTTACTTGTGTATTGCTTCCACAAAAGAATGCTACAACAACATTTCACTGCTCTAACACTGTCTTTTTAGCATTGCTTCCACAGTGACAATAAAGAACTATTCTATTCTATTCTATTGTTGAGCTGCATATCTGCAGATATTCCTTCCATTTTCTATACACCGCTTATAAATGCACCATGGATCCATTTAAAAAAAAAAAAAAAAAAAAAGAAGAGTTTGAAATTGATGCTTGATGAAATTTGATGCTTCACAGAATTTTGAATCATTTGACATTTCAGTAATTTTGCTCAGGGGTGTACTCACTTCTGTTACATACATAAGATTTTTTCATTTGATGCGTTCCAGTTTGGTGGTGAGACAGCTCAGAAATTTCCCTTAGTTTCAAATCCCAACGTTGCCAGGTATGAACTCAGTTAAGTCTGTAGTGTAGTAAAGCGAAACCTTACCTGCATACGTCTACTTTGTAGCCGAGGTGCATTGGCTGCAGAGGGTCTGTGCCAGGCTGGAAATCACTGACATTGAAGTATGATAGAGTGTGACCGATGAAGCCGTGCATGGTGCCGTCAGGACTGTACGTGTACTGGTAGACCAGCCGCGGGATGAAGTCAGACGTGAAGGAGATGACAAAAGCCTGAAGGACAGAAGACTGCTCATCTATTCACTGTCATTATGAGACCAGTAACCAGCACAAGCCATGACTTCCTCCTGCTGGTTTAGTCAAGAAAATCTGTAACTAAGTGTTTTCTTTCATTTTCTAGTTTCCAGTTTAGTGTTACAACCAGCATGTTTAAACTAAGGCCTGTGAGCCTAGCACAGCTTCATATCTACATTTATTTGGCTCTGAGATATTTTAAAACAGGAATTAAATGAGGTCCTGCTGCTTATATGCAAGTGTAATTCTCACAGTAAATGCTAGATGTTATTATTACTATACATGTATTAAGCCTGTCTAAGGGGTCTCCCCACCTCTTCAGAGGAAATCAAGAAAACTTTTAGCCCATCTCACTGGCCATCTGAATACATGGAACAACATTTCCAAGGAAATGATGAGCTTGTGTTGTGAATGTACGAAATGCAACATAACACATGAAATCCTTAGTTGTGAAGTTTCAGCATTTTTCAGTGACTGCAATGTAGGACATCTCTCATCTCTGCTTTACCAAACATGAACATTTCTGTTGATAATGTGGCCGTGCTCGATCACCGATCACAGATTTTAACCAGAATTTTAAAGACTCACACAGATAGAGAAATGCAGGTTGTAAAGACAGATAAGACTTACGTTAACGATGACTGCTACCTTGCTGAGGCCCCTCAAGAGGTTGTACCAGATACCTGCAGAGAGACCGAGGAAATCTTTCAGGTAAAAACAGCAGCTCCAACATTGTGCACGCTATAGGTGCAGTAAGTAGCAGCCACCACTAGATGGCACAATCACTCTGCACTCAGGACAAGAGACGCTACTGTGTGTGCATTAAACAAACATAAGTGAGTCGTTGGGAATGTTTTAGTCCAATAACTATAAACTGCTCTTTGGCATCCATAGGTTCTGGTGAGTATTTTTCTTGGTTTTCACTTTAAGGTGGCACATGAAGAAAACCAGCTAACAGAAACTTGAGCCTTGCAACATGTAATCCTACTTGCTGTTAGCTTCATGTTACAAGTTTGTTGTGGTGTAAGACACTGGAGGAAGGAAACAATCCATAAAAAATACACTGCATGTCTGCTGCATTTAAGGACGCTCTGAAGCCGAAGAAATACAGACTTCAGTATTATGCCCACAAGTTTCCACAGTATTCATTTTGTGCAAAAATGCTTTCTAAACTTCAGTTAAAGCTAATGTGAGGTTTCACTTGTCTGACCTTGGAAAATAAAGTGTGATTTCTAAAGTTAGTGTTTTCTGTGCAATGCTGCACTTTTTTGCTGTCCTGAACAGCTTGAGTATAAGACAGTAAGCTTTGTGACTGTGAAGATGTACACTTGATTTGGTTCAACTGCATATTATGATAAAAGGAACAGAAAGAGGACTGCAGATTTGGCACCATCTGTAACACTGTCTCTTTGCAACCAGTATGGACAGAAAAAAGGTGTCAGCCACTTTATGTAAGTGAAAATTCTGTTTGTTTGATTGGACTGTTGAGGTCTATTTCCTAATACTGAGAGCCCACACAGTCAGGTGAATCCCAGTTCCAGCATAATGTTTATTGAGGCAAACTGCATATCTCCTTCATCCGTAGCTCCTCTCTTGGATTTTTCACCCAGACGAAGCAATGTAGCTGAAAACATCTAGGGGAATAAACTGGTTGATACGTACCAATGTCTTTGGCTTTGGCTGCAATCGGCCTGCGCAGCTCCATAACAAACTTCTTGGCATCCAGACGAATCTCAATGATGTTATTTAGAAGAGCAAAGAGTGGCGCCAGAGGAAAGGAAGCCACGAAGAGCGTCACCATCCCAAACTGGATGACTACAGAAACAGATAACAGGAGAAATGAGCAAGGATGACCACACAGTCTTCTACTTCAAAAAAGGAACACACTATCAGACTTTTAAAATCCTAAAAGATTTTAAAACAAGACTTCATCACGCACACAAAGAGAAAGCTTTACAAGCATTCTTCTGTCTAATCTCAGATATGCAAAATGTAAAAAAAAAATATATATATATATCACACTACAGGATACTTAGGATTATAGTTCCAGAGGGAGCAATCAGAGAGCAGTGAAAGCAGCAGCTCATCTGATCTCATGGGGGAGTAGATATGAATAAAATCAAGACTGTGGTGCAACAACTTGCTGTGACACTGATAATACTTTGCAGTGAGAACAAAAAAAACAGACAGTAAAACAAGCTTTGATGAGAAAATGCTTTGAAAGATGCCGTCAACATGGTTTTGCTTATTAAGTGGAGGTGAGATTTTAACTATCAGCTTTATTAGCTGTAGCTCAAGCTAGCCTCAAGGCGTACAATGTTTAGTGTTGCTTGGAAACAGTGTCCGCGGCTCTTCTGTAATAACTGTGTCCATCGGGACCTGCAAAACACGTTAAACGTGTTTGATATTGGACAGGGTGGCCCTGATGTGTCTATATAGTTGTAAGGAGACGAAATGGACCTGAAACTCCTGTAGTGTGAGCCCGGCCTAAGCCTGGGTGAGAAAAATGGAAATGAGACCATAGTGGTCTAAAATGTGTGTAAATCTTTGAAGAACAAACAAACAAACAGACAAACAAAAAATCAAGACAAAGTACATATTGTAAAAAAGGAAAAAGGTTTGTTTTAGTACATCACTTTTATCAGATTCAAAGAGGATCAAATATTTGCTTGTTCAAATATGTTAAAAAAAGAAATAAATAAATAAAAAAAAGCAAAGAGTTTCCAGGGGATGTACTTATTTTTCCACACGATTGCAGAATTTGTTTGCGTTCACCTGATGTAACCACATCAAGACAGCATACAAGAATACGGTAAAAATGGCCACAAAACATGTCTATATTTTGCTTTAAATCTGTCAGTGACAATGTTTTACTGTAAACAAACTACTATGAAGAGGTCAATGAACCCACATAAAGTCTGCTTTAAACCATTCACCTTCTTTTCCATGACCGAAGAATGAAACAACTAAATATGATAATTTTATCTTTACCTGAAAACAATTTCACTGTGGTTTAATAAAGTCACTTAAATGCTCTATTTTCATCTCATATACTAATTCAGGGGTTCTCAACTGGTGGGTTGCGACCCAAAAGTGGGTCGCGGACCTGTTCTGGGTGGGTCGTGGACAGCTGGTCAAAATTCAGTAATATATAATGTGCGTCTCAGGTTGGACTTGTTTTTTATTTTGGAAAAAACTTTTATTTTGACAGGCACGGTAACCATAGTTTGTTTGACGTTCATTTTAAGTTTGTGTTGATGTTGGGATGCAAGATGGCAAAGCTCAAATATGACCCGGAGTATTTAAAATGTGGATTTTCATACTAGGGCTGGACCTCAATAGCCAACTATTTGTTATAGTCAATTAGGGATATGATATCAATTTTGATATTCCTCCCACCTCCCCCCTGCTGCTGCCGCTACCACGGATACAGCAGTGTGACTGTCAGTCGGACCGAAAGCTCAGCACCCGCACCCCCCGTCTGAATAATAAATGATCTGAGAGCAGCTCTGTTTACTGTCACCCCAGACTCTGAAACTCTAATCAAGAGTAGAGCACGTGTCCAACTGTCTTATTAACTTCAACAAATGACCTGATTAGGCCAAAACTTTGTCTTCAAGTAGTTTTGATATTTATTTATTCACTTTTGTACATGCAGTTGTCATGGTCCTCCTTAGTTTCTCATTAATTTGCTCAAAATGGAGTGAAAATATGTTGTTTTGTGGCCTTATTTATTTTGTGCAGTTTTGTACATGCACTTGTCATGGTTCAGTTACTGTGCATGGTTATATGCTCTGAAATGCATGTTGCACAGGTAAATATATTGAATATTAAATTCTAAAAAAAATTGGGGTGCGACTTAATGACCATGGGAACATGTGGGTCCCAGGGTGAGACCAGTTGAGAACCCCTGTACCAATTTATCGTGTGCTACTGCAAAAATCTAACATGATCAAAACTGCCTTTTCTCTGATGTGTACATGTTCAGCTGAGCCCTCAGAAGCTTTACAGATTATCTATTGGAAAAGTAAGATGTATATGGAGGAGATGTTCAGGCTGGAGCTAAGAGCCACATCAGAGGCAGAAGCTTCAGCTACCTTAAAGCTGCATTAATTTATTTTTGACCGCTAAGGAACAGTAGAACAAATTAGAAATACATGTGACATTTATCGTCTTTTGTTGTTGTTATTAGTAACACATAAGCAAACAGCTGCCTACAATATTTACACATCCAGCACACACAGAGCAGCATTAGCACTGGAGCCATATTCCAGGAATTGAGAGGAGGAAGACTGTTGTGATGAAGTGAGGTCCCACCGCATTTGGTAATTGGTGTTTAGAATTCAGAGCATTACACTGGGGACATTGTTCGGTTTCATTATGTTATATATCTAACCTGTGCCTTTTGTAACATTTGAGTCGTCACACAGTTTGCATGTTGTCTTGTCTGACTGTGGTTATGGTTTGATTAGAGTGCTATCTGTGTGGTATCTATTCAATAGAGCTGAGTACATTGGGTTTCTGGCTGCCTGATGAGCAGAGGCTTGGTATGTATTCTCCTTTTAGCTCCACTTTGGTCTTCATCAGGTCTTAATAAAAACAAGTCTCTTCCTTTGCTATCTTTGTTCATCAGTCAGTCTCTGAGTGTATCTGCAGTTTAGCGCCAGTCAGGTACTTCATCAGAAACAGATACCTGCTGCTGCCGTTGTTAATAAAAAAATATTGATTAGTTCAGCTTTAAAGCCATTATGCATCTAACGCACATACATGTTGATTTGGTTCGTTCCAATCATTGGCTGAAATAATGCAAAAGTCATTCCATCAATACTCATTACTTTAAAAGGTGAACCGATCTATATGCTAATATGCGTTGCCGGGCTCTGGAGCGTAACTCACACCGATGCTCATTGTGTTGCTTCAAATACCTGACTGACTAATGCTGCCTACTGTCACTACAGTCAGGGCTGAGCCATTTGAAATGATTTGTTTTGTTGTAGGTCTTTCATTTTGTGACTGTCCTGCCTCAAACACTACATCTTGCAAAATGTGCAATGTGCACTGGAAAGTTGCAGTAAAATCATGGATGTAGATCATTTTGGAGGATGCAGGTTAATTAAGTCTCAGACATTTTGAACACAGCTGCTGTAGCAAGCTGTCTTTTACCTGATGCATATCACAGACATGAAGACATATCAGTGCTGAGCTGGAGTAGTTTTGTTGTTTTTCAGTAGGATTGGAATGTTTTGTAGCACTAAAAGCTTGAGTCAGTCTTTATCATGTAGATCACCTTCAATCAGCTGAGATGAATGGATAAACTGTTCATCAATTTAGATTTTCAAAAGGTGATTTAAAGGCCACAACAGCCACAGACTCTGACCAGCCACAGTAAAATGAAAGCATCATCGACCTGTCTTAATTAAACATACACATTCATGCATAGAAATCTCTGTGGTGGACACGAAACATGATCTAGTCAGGGTTTCCACATCACTGATTCTTTCACTCTGTACATTGCAATATTGAACTTTTAAAGGTCAGCACAGTCTACCTCAACATGGCAATTAGTTTCTACATTCTTTATCAGAGGAACATGTTTGCCATTTTAACAAATTGTGCTGAAAGGAGCAGACATTTACAAAGTCAAGCAAAGGTCCAGCATGAAGCAGGAGGAAAAGAACAGGAATGACTGAGTGTGTTTGTTGGTATATAGAAGCTGAGCATTACAGTGATTATTTCAAAGTGGTCACAGCCATTAAGTTTGACCTCAACATTAACACATAGCATTTCTCAAACATCATGGGCAGAAGATGTCACTCTAATCGAGAAGATGAAGATGAGGACTTTTTTTCAGACAAGGAAGACAGTGTATTACTAAAGAGGAGAGTTGAAACCAGAAGTTTACATACACTGTATAAAAAGCCACATACCCTATTAGTATATATATTATTATTATATACATTTAGTGTGACTAAACATTTCCTGTTTTAGGTCAGTTAGGATTACCAACATTAATAAATTATTTCTATTTGCTAAACGCCAGAATAATGACAGATTTTTTTTCGAAAATGTTTTACAACTTAACAGGTACATTTCACATCAAAACACGTTCATCTCTGGGACACAGAACCCGTCTCCTTCCTGAGCGCTATGATGGCTGGACATTCCCATGGTGTTTCTATTTGTGTATAACTGTTTGAACAGATGAACGTGGAACCTTCAGGTATCTGGAACTTGCATCCAAGGATGAATCAGACTTGTGGTCATCCACAATTCTCTTCCTGATATCTTGGCTGATTTCTTTAGATTTTCCATGTTGTCACAAAAGGAAGCAGTGTGTTTGAGATGTGCCTTAAAATACATCCACAGGTGTGCCTCCAATGAACTCACATGTTGTCAATTAACCTATCAAAAGCTTCCAAAGCCATGACATCATCATCTGGACTTTCCCAAGTTGTTTGAAGGAATAGTAATCTTAGTGTATGTAAACTTCTGACTTTAAAGAAAGTAATAAAAAATTCTCTCTCTCATTATTCTGGCATTTAGCATATAGAAATCATTGTGGTAATCCTAACTGAGCAAAAACAGGAAAAGTTTAGTCTGATTTAATGTCCGACAGTGAGGAAAAAAAAGGCTTTATGTCTTTTTATACAGTGTATGTAAACTTCCAGTTTCAACTATATGTATGGTTAGACTCACTCATCTCCATGTACTCAGGGCTGAGGCCAACAAATGGACCCAGGAAGTGGTCTTTCTCGTGGCGATGCAGGGACTTGTTCAGCTCCTCCTCTTGCTTTGAGTCCAAGTCCGACTTCCTCTTCCGGAGCAACTTCTTCAGCTTCCTGCACATACCAAGGATCCAAGACCAAAATTTCATGCTCACTTATGTTATAGCCTGACCTATATGCAGCTTTTTACTTAAACACATAACATTAAACAGAAAGCTCTAAAGCAATACATACATTTCAGTAAATGCACACACATTTCTGTGTTTGTTTGACATCAGCAACTACAGGATGACCTAAAATCAAATGATGATGTGGCCCTGGCCAATTTAATGGTCAGATGCTTTTTGTTGACACTTCAGATTAAAAAAATTAATTAAAATAACAACAATAATAAGAATTATTATTATTATTACTACTATTATTATTATTATTATTATTAAGTTTGGGTCTTGAACATATTTGGGTGTTGTAACAAACCAATGACCCGAAACACACATCAAATGTGGTAAAGAAATGTCAGAAAATCAGGCTAGAAATACCATTTTAGCTCTGGTTGGGTAAAGTCAGTTTCAGAGTGGCAGCAGTTATAATT